>NW_022900949.1:37708091-37713068 GCF_012274545.1 Fukomys damarensis
TTCATTGTCATTGTCCAGCCTGGAACTCCGCAATCCTCCGGCTCAGCTTTCTGAGTGGTGGGATTACAGGCGTGCACTACATGCACACCTAGCAGTTTCAAGGTTCTGATCTAGAGTAAGTGGAGATTATTCTTTATAAAGTATAAAAAGGGCTGGGGATGTAGCTCAGCAGCACAGTACCTGCCTGGCAAATGCAATGCCCTGAGTTCAGTTCCCAGTACCCTCCCCTCCAAAGTATTAAAAAAAGCTGGGCAGGTAGCACATGTCTGTAGTCCCAGAGCCTGGAGGGCTGAGGCAGGAGGATCACTGTGAATTCAAGGCCAGCCTGAACTACATAGTGAGACCATGTCTCCAAAAAAAAAAAAAAGTATTAAAAATAGCATTCCCTGTTCAACCTAACTGTTGTGGATATCTTTTTCTGTGTGGATTAGCTTGCTTTATACCAAGGGGTGATGTTGATGTACCAAATCAGAAGGAGGGCTTCTTTATGAATCTCCATCTCCTGACTCACTGAAGCAATCCCTGGGCTCTAGAAAGGAACATATGCATGCCTTCAGCTTCCTCGGGGATTTTTAAAACACACCTGGTGCTACCTGAGAAGACCTGGCCCACCCTGGGGAGGGAGTTCGCGTGGGCTGGGGGAGTTGAGGTTGCCTCTTTGGGAGAGTCACCTGGTGGTTAGCACGCATCTTGTCTAAAACAAGCACTGAGACAAACTGCAAGAGGAAACTAGGTTTCATCAACTGTCCCACAGGTTTTATTCTTTTGTATTTGACTCAAGTTTGTGTTAATGAAGCTTTAAAAAAAATAAAGTCAAGTCAAGTTGTTCCTGAGATTGGATGAGCTGGTTTCTGGTGGATGTCTTTTGATTCTTCTTTCAAACTGATATAGACCCAGCTTTGCCCTGCCCTGTGCCCCCACTGCTGGTTTAGGAGCATCCATTACCTCGGATTTGAAAATCCAGAAATGCAGAGCAGCACAGAATGGTGCTGTATTTGGAAAGTGCAGTTCGAGGAAGAGCTTCTGAGAGGGAGATAACGTGTGCAGCCATTTGACCATATGACCATGCTGTTTCCGGTGTGACGCCACCAGAAACGGTGCTCCCACAGCAGAGAGGTGCAGACAGGTCTTGTAAGTAACTTGTTTCTGGTCCATCCCAAGCCCAGCTGGGCTTCCTGACTGACTCACTGTTTGGAGCTCCTTCCAGGTCCAAGGCTGCAGGAGCCGTGAGTCACTTTCTGAAGGTCATCTGGGCTGTGGGATGTTGTTTGGCAGCAGTAATGCACGTGATCTCATAGAGGGTGAGGGCTTCCCTGCCTCATGTGGTACTGTGCCCTGGCTGGGCCTATGCGGTTCTGAAAATAAGGTCTAATGAATGCAATATTTAAAAAATTTGTTTTGAATCTATGCAGAACGAACAGTTTTATTATGGGTAAGAAACTTCATTTTTTAGTTCCATCACTTATTTGTGCATCCAAATTTATGTGTTAATAATAGCTATAAAATAGGGGGATATAAAGATGATTAGCTTCACTGCTGTTCTGAAGTATAACAATTTGATTGCTGCTCAATATATAGAAGCTTAGTTTTCCATTTAGTAGACTTCTCCGCTTCATTTGTTTTACACACCTGGGAAATGTATTGCAATTCTGTATGTGAGACACACGAGAAATGCAGTTTGTACCTCCAGGAATATTTCTTAGACATGTCTCTTGGCTTAGGCTTAGGGAATACAAATATTTCTTTCTTTTGCTTCAGTTACATTTTTTTTTTTAATCATGTGGAGAGTGCATAGCTTTTACAGGTGAAATGATTACCTGTCTTATGTGGAAAAAGTTGGAGGAGCATGGACTTTGCTCTTTTTCAGATTATCTTCATTCATTCTATAACAAAATGCTGAAAATAATATGACAGGTGGAACACACAGTGTTCTTGCTCCAGTATAAACATATCAGAATTTGTTTAGAGAAAATTAGAATTGATGACTTTTGGAGCTAATGCTCTGGGAGCCAGAGTAAAGATTAACTTTAGAGCCACCCAAGTGCTGGCTTCTGGCCCTGGCTGTGATCAGTGTTGAGAAGCCTTCCCCGTGCAGACTTCCCCTTCCTGTCTGTCCACCAGGAGTTAAAGCTTAACCCCGTGGCCACAGCCCGCACACACAGTCTGCTAAGAGTCTTCTTTTTTTTTTGGTACGGGGGATCAAACTTGGGTCCTTGTGCTTGCAAGGCAGGCAATGGAACCACTGAGATAGATCCCCGGCCCTGCTAAGAGTGTTCTTGTTCTTGCTGACACTGTTTTCTTGTGCTCATTTATTGGCTGTTTTTAATTTAACCAGATGAAACCACTTGATTCTTAAGGCAATATTTGGTATCAGATTTAAAAAACTGGGAAGAAATCCCAGTGCTAGCATTATTATGTCCAAAAGCAGCAGAAGTAAACAAAGGAGAAATATTTGTTGACATGTTAATTGTCTTCCTTTTGGTGTTAGGTAGTATGTCGTCAAAGGGCATCTATGAGTGAGTGCTTGCTGCATGGTCCCAGGAGTTGTTTTCCTGCCAGCTGGCTCCCCAAGGAGGGTTGGGCCCTTATACCCTGCATGGTCCTTGGTGTAGGGGCTGGGAAGAGATAAGGTTGTGACTTGGGGTGCATGCTGGGCTGTATTTTCTTCAGAGGGTCTTGACATTTTTTTCAGTATTGTTTACTTTTGGATTGGCACTTAGATGGAGGTTCAAGAACATTTTAGGGGTAATGTGGTTCTAGTACGTGTTTGTTCACACGTGCACTGGATGCTGTCTGTTGGGGTGACTTTAAACTCTGCGGTGTGGTTATCTTTTTTTTTTTTTTTTGGTGGCAGGAATCGAACTCTGGACCTTGTGCTAGTGAGGTAGGTGGTGGCACCACTGAGCTAAATCCCTGGCTCTGGTTACTTTTGATTAAATATACAGTGGACCCTTGACTTACAGATTCCATCGGTTCCCGTGGGCTGGTTGTAACTCAGTACAGCTGAGATCTGGATGTTTACCTGAGTACACACTATAGACAGCAAGAGGCAGATGAATCTCTCATTAATCCAATTAGCCCAAATGGTTTGTATGTCAGGCCAGTTGTAACTTGAGTTGTCGCTATATATTCATATACATGCATTTTCCCCTTCCTTTTGAAGTAGACCATAAGTTAGTAGAGAATGTGGCTAACTCCCTCCATCAATTTCTCTTCCTGTTACAAACTCTGAAGTGTTGAAATGCTCAGATGTGCCAATGTTAAACAAGAGAAAGGGACCAAGAGGTAGTGCACAATGTCTGGCCCTGCAGTACTTTCTGAGGAATTGCTTCTTCCCAAGGATCTGGACCTTCGTGTTCCCTTCTCTATATCCCTGTTCAGACATAAGGTCACCCTTTGTGACCCCACATACCCCAGCTCAGCATAGGCACTTGTCTTCCCTCCCGAGTGAGATTTACAGCTGGGATCCCTGGTGGCCAGGTCCACACTTCATGAAACTGCGTCGAAAGATTTTTGTCTTGTTATGTAACAAGTGTTTCCTTGGTGTACTGTTGTTGAGCAAATGATATTCAATAAGAAATTTTAAATGGGACGCCTACTGGGGAAGTAAATGTTAAGATCTTAGCAGATGTACTTCCTGTAACAAAATTCAGGAAACACACTCTGGTATGTGGGTGTTGTAACTTTTCAGTTCTTGGAACTTTCCTTCAGGAAACTGCCCTGTCAAAAGCAAAGCAATTGGTAAAATATGAAGCCCAGCACAGACTGTATTGTGCAGTGTAATTAAATTTTGATTTGGTGCATATGTTACAGACTTGGGACAATTCCTGGGCTTTCAGCCTGGGTACCGTAGGCCTGGAGAGTTTGCTGCTCCCCTCCCCTGCTCGCTTTCAAATACAGGTGAATCTGATTTACTCTGGAGGTATATAAAGTGGTATAACATTAACTAGTTCCCATTGTCTGCTACAAAACTAGGAGACCTGATTCCTACAGTTTTGCAGAAATTATTTACTTTCTGTGTCTCAACTGACAAGACTGTTTACCTTCGCTATTTTGGGTAGCTTTGAACAAATAAAATGTTGATTTTAAAAATTGAGGCACAGTATTATGCTTTAAAAATTTTTTTCTTTATAGGAAAACATCTCACTGAGTTAATGTACTGGATTTGAAGAGTAGTATTTTTTTTTTTCTTTAAGGCTGGTTGAAACATATCCATCGATACAAAGTCAACTGAAGCTGTCGCTTGTATTTGTTCCAACAACTTTGATTTAGTGATGGCACTTCTAGGAATTAAGCCTTTCTGTTACTGTGTGCATCTGGGTGTCTACCTCTTAACCCCCCTCTTAGGATTAGGCCATAATTTTAAAAAGTGTAAATATGAACTTGGTACCACATGGAAAAAATTCAGGCTGTTACACCAGAACTAGAACAGTAAAAGGTAAAAGGAGACCTAGGATTTGCATTAATTTTTAAATGATGTTGTGCACTTACATATGTTGGAAAGAAGAGTTAGTGTTAGGACGTTAGTGTCATCAGTTTATCTTGTCACTAGGTTTCAGTCCAAGTGTGCTAATTAAATTTTAATATTTATGTCTCTGTTTATTGGTGCTGGGGACTGAACCCGGAGACGCACACAATGTACCAGGAAGTGACACTCCCTGTTGTGATTTTTGCTTTTTTTTTTTTTTTAACTTTATTTTTAAGAGGGAAATTTTTTTTTCTTTTTATCGAGTTTATTGGTACAATCTAGGTATACAATAACGTTACATTCATCATTGGGTTTCTGTACCTTTACATAATAGGTCTTGATTCTCAGTTTTTCCCCTTGTCCCTGCCCTCCCTTCACCCCCTCCTCCCCTCCCCATTTACAAACACTTTATTTCCATTTTTTCAGTTTCTCATATTTTTTTCCTCTCCCTTATTACCTTTCCCCCACCCTTCCCACTTTCCCTACACCTTTAGGCCTTTACTTCCTAT
>NW_022900949.1:37713522-37755274 GCF_012274545.1 Fukomys damarensis
TATATTTATATTTATATTTATATAAAAAGACTAATAATAGTATGTTATGCATTGATAGCAGCAACAGCTTTTCCAGCTTCTGCAGTCATCTGAACAAAATTATAGACATTGAGCACATTCCATTAAGTAAAAACAGAACAAAACCAAACAACAACAACAACAACAACAAAAAGAAAAGAATAATATCCAGAAAACAGCAAAGTTCTGTTGCTGTTGTGGTACCTGGCACCATTTTTTTTATTAGCATCTTAATCATCATCTGAAAAGAGAACATTCTAGAGTAATATTAAATGTAGCTCTGATAAAGCACGGTCCCTACTATGTATCATAAAGCAGGTACAAGATATTTTGCATTCACAGAGGTATGATACAGTACCGTCCTACATCAGTAATACTAGAATCAGTTTTGATTTGAAATTTACTTTGTCTGCAAATAAGATTGCTACCCCTGTTTTTTTCTGGGCTCCTGTCACATGGAGAATTGTTTTCTATCTTTTCACTTTCAGTCTATGGGCTTACACTAGGTGTGTTTCTTATATACAACATATTGTTGGATTTTGCTTCTTATTCCATTTTGCCAGTCTATTTCTCTCGATTGGTGAGTTGAGGCCATTGAAATTGATGATTATAACTGATATTTACTGACTTATTATTGACATGTTATTGGCCTTTTGTTGACTCTTTTTACTTAGGAAAATTTTTTTGAGGGAAAGAAAGCTTCTGTCTAAGAGAGACAGAAGAGGAGTAGAAAGTGAGTTGCCCGCTCACCCCACTTCTCCAAGATGTATTATACAGCCAAGCCATGTGGTGAGGCGGTTACAAAGTGGGACAAAACTATAAGACCCAAAAGAAAATTACAAGGTGGGCATGAGGCGGGGCAAAACCATGACCAACCAATAAGATTACAAGTACAGTCACCCAGGTAATATTGACTAGGTGGGGGTTAAATGGGGGAGCAGGTCACTTAGCAAGCACACGAGGATTTTCAGTAAGGGTGGGATCAGGGATGTTTCCTGGATAGCCCCCCACCCAGGTGACTGAAACCTATTTGGAGTATCAATCACTTCTATTTATCCCCAGGGGAAGCACAAGAGTATAGTAGTTTCTCTCCTACTACAATTCTGGCCTTCAGTGACTGTGTCTTGATTGTCCTCCATGTTGGCTCCTTGCTGTGTTGGCTCCTTGAGGGCAGCCCTGTCTAACTGCCTATAAGGTATCTAATTAACTTACCTAGCTGCAATATTCCCCTAACTGCTGTGAGGGGGCAAAGAGCAAAGACATTTCTGGCTACTTCCAGCTGCAGAGCGTCGTAATTGTGATGAGCAGTTAGAGTTACTCTACTGAGGGTCTATCCCTTCTATAGGCACCTGGCCTTGTCATTTTGGTAGCTGCTCAGCTTTTAAGTCTGGAGGAGTCAAAGCCAAAGAAACAGTTAAGGATGCATGGACCAAATGATAAGGTCAGAAGGATTGCTATGAATATAGCCTACAAAGAGGATCAAGGAGAAGGTCCAGGGGGCTTCAGAGTCCAACAAAGAGTTCATATTGTTTAGTTTAGCAGTTATGAGCAGTTTGCAAGGTCGATCTGGTAGATCCTGGTAAAAGAAGTCTAGCATGTTTGTCATTGGCTCCATTTGTATGACTGCTTGGATTTTGGCAGCCTCAAAGATGTAGGATCCAGTAGGAAAGGTTCCTTTGTGTTCTGGATCTTGTAGACCTTAGTGGCCAGGGCCAAAATATTGGCTGTCCTAATATCCCAGTTACCTTTCTGGTTTGGTCTCCAAACTTGGACCAGTAATCTCAGTGGAAAACCTCCAAAATGGTATAGGGGGAAGAGATGTAACTCCCAAACTTACTATATATATGAAACGTGAGTTTTTGTTCTCTAAAATTGAAGAATGAATTCTAGAAACAATGGAGTTTAAGAGTAGAAAAAATTTATTGAGGGAAAGAAAGCTTCTTTCTTAAGAGAAACAGAAGGGGGACTGGAAAGTGGGTTGCCCTGGTTTTTGCTTTTAAGTAGGAATTATATCCAGAAGACAAAAAGCCTGGGTTGGCAGTTATAAAATATTTTTATAATTCTACCATTGCAGGCAGTGTTGGATTTACATTTGTTTACTCTTTTTTTGTTTTTTTGTTGTTTGTGTTTTTGAGACAGGGCCTCACTATGTAGTTGAGACTGACCTGGAACTCACTATGTAGCCCAGAATGGCCTTGAACTCACAGGGATCCTCCTGCCTCAGCCTCCCGAGTGCTGGGGTTACTGGTGTGTGCCACCACGCCTGGCTTTGAGAAAATTTTAAACTGTTTCCTTTGGTGGGGGGCAGATCCAACTCAGGACCTTGCGCTTGCAAGGCAGGCGTCGGAACCACTGAGCTAAATTCCCGACCCTTAATCCCCTTAAACTGTTTCCTAAACTATATATCCACTAGCCACATTTAAACTGCCTATTTTAGTCTGTTTCCTGCAAGGTATTTACTATCTTCATATTCATTTGCAGTGTAAAAGTGTAGTCATGCTGAAGTATCAGTTTTGTGTTTGATTATTAGAAAACAATTCATCTTTTCTTTTTTTTTTTCTTTTGGTACTGGGCTTCAAACTCAGGACCTTGCACTTATAAGGCAGGTGGCAGAATCATTGAGCTAAATCCCTGGCCCTACATCATTTTAAATTTATGTGATTTTTAAAATGCAATTTATTTTTCTCATAGAAAATCCTTCATGGTTTCCTTTGAACTCAGGGCCTTCACACTAAGCTACATCACCAGCTTCCTCCTCATTTTTATTTTTTATTTTTTTGAGACAGGGTCTTCGTAAGTGGCAAACTTGCCTATACTGGGCTAGTATGTGATCCTCCTGCCTCATTCTCCCAAAAGTGCTGGGAAAACAGACACCCAGCTTTCTGTATGCCTTTTCTTTTCTTTCCCTGTACTGGGAACTGAACCCAGGGCCTCATTGTGCTTACTAAGCATATGCTCTACCACTGAGCATAAACTTCTCAATTTCAGCAGAAATTTAAATACATTATTAAATGCAAATTCTTTATTTCATAATTACAAATTAACTCTAGACATTGTTATTTCATTGTGGTTCGTAATAGGCTTTTGTTCACAAAGAAATTAACTGTTCTCATTCCCTGGAGTCTCACATGTTATGTACTGATACTTCTGGAAATTATTACCATGCCTCCTCAGATCCTGACTAGGGAACTTCTGGAGAAGATAGATCTGCTTCTTGAACAAAAATATTTCACGAAATACTCTGAGAGTGTCTCTAGGTCTGCATCTAGTAGCAGAGAAAGTGCGGTCTAGAGCCTGTTAGTTGGATTTTTAGGGTCTCCTCATCTCGGCCTTTCTTAGCCTTCAGGGGGCCCCTCTGCTCTGGGGACCGGGTGCATTGTGACCTGTTGCTTCCTGCCCTGTCCTGTGTGTTGATTGACCCACTTGGGGTGGTGGCAGTATCGATGGCTGTGAACGTGGCCAGTCCACGCTCAGTAGTGACGCTGTGTTATATAGTCGTCCACTCTGTGCCGATTGAGGCATCCCTCTTGGCAGAGGACAGCTGCCGTGCACCTGGAGTATTAAGGTAGGCTTGCTGTCCTTGGTCTGCAGAGGCCGCGGTTTGGTGCCGGGCATGGACAGAAATGAGTAAACAAAACGGCAAATAAAACAGGTACAAACCGTGCTGTGCAGGTACTGTGACACAAACAAACCAGGTACCGTGACAGAGGACAGTGGGGTGAGGGGGACTTTGCTGTGGCACGAACCTGGCAGACACATGTTGTGTCGTGGAACATCTCGGAAGTGTGTGGTGACGGGAGAGAGCATGGCGTTTCGTGAACAGCAAATGTGTTGGGAAGTGACCCTCGTGTGGGCAGTTTGTTGTTTTTGATCGTATAGTGTAACAGCAGAGCTTGAGTCTTTAAAGTGTAGAGTGTGGTTTTCAGAGTTAGCTTTGCTTGCTACATAAAGATAAATATTAAACAAGGGTGAAAAATGAAGGGGACATTTTTTGTAGTTTGGAAGCTTTTCTTAGTAGCGGAGCTGATATGGAAGCCCCAGAGCCGGCTGCTGCACACCCAGGCCTCCGTGGCTGAGAGCAGACCCCGCGGGGCGTCGCCCTGGCGTTCTCACCAGCGACCGGAGCACTCTGGATGCTTTAGGAAGGCGCAAGTGGCCTTCGGGCTCAGTAGCTGCTCTGAGAAATGTGACAGCAAGCCAGGTAGCGCTCCCACTGTCCTTGACCACGTAAACCGCCAGGCCCTGCATTCAGAGCCGCACCAGTCTGCCTCGGTTTCACTGACTTTCACACCTGCATGTTGGTTGTACACCTTTTGTGAGCAATACATGCTTATTTTTATGAATGTCTCTTACACATATAAAAAGAAGGTACTTATTTTCAGAATCCAGAGCCACATGTATATTTGTACATTAGACATATTATTTCTGTATTTTGCTTTTTGTCCATTTGATCTGCCATGCACTAAGAGATGAGATTCATTCCATTAATGGGTTTCTCTTTTTCCTACTTACTTTTTTACTTAGTATTTTTGCTTTACAAACTGACGTAAGATTTTTGATGCATATTTCTATTCTTATATGTATGTGTATATATGTATGCATGTGTATGTATATGTATTATATGCATGTGTGTATATATATGTACATAGATAGGCGGGGTCTTGCTGTATAGCTCACCCTGTCTTGCAGTTATCACATGGCTGAGGCTAACCTTGAGCAGTGCCCACTACAACTAGATATGTATTTTCTAAAAATACTGCTTTAACTGGGTGTGGTAGTGCATGGCTGTAATCCCAGCATTCAGGAGGCTGACGCAGGAGGATCAATTTGAGTTTGAGGCCAGCCTGGGCTATGTAGTATGACCCTGTCTCAAACAAAACAAAACATAGTAAAACAAGACCCTGCTCTGTCAATATTCATTTATTTTGTGTTATTCTGAAGGTTTTTTTGGGTACAACTTTTTTGGGGGAATATGAGGGTACTGAGGATTGAATCCAGGGCCCTGTGCTTGTTAGGAAGCATCTGCGACTGAGCCACATCCCTCACTCACCCTTTAACTTTTTAAAAAATTTTGAGGCAGCTTCTTGCTGTATTGCATATACTGGCCTGGAATTTTGTGATTCCCTTGCCTCAATCTCCCCACTAGCTGAATTACAGGCATGTACCTTCCTGCCTGGTGGATATAGCTTTTTTGTTTTGTTTTTAAGGATGTATATCTTTAGAGGGTGTGGTGGCACACCCTATAATCCCTGTAATTCCAGCCCTTGGGAGGCCCACATGGGAGGCTTAAGTTCAAGGCCAGCCTGGACTACATCAGGAGATGCAGGTTTAAAAACAAAAAGTCTCTTTAAATCTTTTATCCATGTGTGTTTTGTTGTGGGTAAGGAGTGAGGGAAAGTTGTGGAATGCTTCCTCTGCCCAGACGGGCAGGCGCTGTTCTCTCCCCTCTGAGCCTCTTCCCCACCCTCTCCCCATCACCCCCCCCCCCCCCACCCCCCCCCCCCCCCCCCCCCCCCCCCAGAGTGTGTCAGGACACAGGGTTTTCACAGGACCTTCCAGAAGAGCTGAGTGTGTGTCAGCTTGTGGCCTCCTCATAGGACAACTTCCTCACAAACGTGTAAAACCTCATCCTGTTTTTCAGAATAAAGTTGGAAATGGGAATGCCTTGTTCTTCTTAGGGGTTCATGGAATGGAAAAGCCTACATTAGAGTACCAGGGACTCCTGAGTCACCAGTCAGGCACCGCTCACTGACTGTGCAGGTATTTGAGAAGTCCCAGATGCCTCAGTTTCTCCAGAAAGAATTCAGAGTTACCCGTTCTTGTCATCAGTGAATATTTTTCTGATGTGTTTTGTTTTCGTTTTGCTTTCTTGTTTTCGAGACAAGCTCTCGCTGTGGCATGGTTCTCCTGCCTCAAGGCTTTCAGTGAATGTGGTTTTGTATTAGTGTAGCTCTGCACAAGGAATCATCCTTCCGTGGGTAATTCACGTCCGGCTTCAGGCAGGACCATTTGCAGTGTGTTGCCGTGAATGATCTCTTCATTCCAGCAGCCTTTTCTTCCATCATTCTTCCCGGACGATCATAGAGACAGTATAGACTCTTCAAATTCTTTGTAGTTCAGTAAGACTAAAGTGATAATAAAGTTATTTCTAATTTAAATGAAAGAAAAACACTTATTCTGAACACTGTCCAAACATAATTCTTTTTGTTCCCCTGTTAGTTTTAACCCAATTTATGTTCGTTGAAATTATTGTATCAGGTTCAGTTATTGTATCAGCAGTAAAAATTCCAATGTTCATATCTTTAGCTTTCCTTTAAAAATTATGCTTCAGCTAAAGGACAGAGAGAGACCCGTTGAAATCATTCCCTTATTTGAAGGGTAAAATCTGTTATAATGGAAACATTTTTTACAGTATTTTTGGGGCCAGGCTAGCCAGAGTAGGTGATTACTGCAAAAGTTATTGGAAACTTAAAAAGGAAAAAATGCAGGTGGTTTCCAGTATACTGCTAACTGCCCCCCCTCCATGTGTTAGGTCCCAGAAGATAGATCCTAGAAGCAGCAGGGAGCAGCCTTGTGGTGGAGGCTGGCCCAGGACTGCAGCAGTGTGCTTCTTAATCTGTGCCAAAACGTCTGCCATTCTGGACAGTAACGGAAAACGGTGCTTTGGTGAAACACAAATGAAAACCATGCCTACATAAGTGGGTTCGTTCTGCATTTATGCTGGGTTTTTGTGGTTGGAGAACAGGGAGGAGGTGTGAGGGATCTTTAGAGTTTGAAAATACAGATTTTGGTGGGGAGGTGGGAGCGGGAGCAGTCCTTTCTCTTGGTGCCCTTGGACTCCCTGAAAGACCAAAAATACTGGGAATGGTGTTGCACACTTGTACTTCTAGCACTCAAGAGGCTGAGGCAGGATGGTTGACACATGTTTGAGGCCAGCCTGAACTGCATAGCGATACCCTATCTCAAAAGAATTTCTTTTGATCATGAATTTTTGGTGTTTTTTGAGGTACTGGGTTTTAATACAAGGCCTCGCACATGCTAGGCAAGTGCTATACCTCTGAGCTACACTTGCAGCTCCTTTTATTTTATTTTGAGATAGGGTCTTGCTTAAGAAGTTGCCTAGGCTGCCCTTGATCTTGTGATCCTCCTGCCTCAGCCACTAAATAGCAGGGATTGCAAGTGTGTGTCCATGCTGGGCTGTCACAGTTGTATATCAGGCACTCCTTTTATTGGGTGTTCCGTTATGGCCTGAGGGAGAAACTTCAGTGGCTTCTGTGTTATTTAATGTAAGGAGCAGAGATTTATCATCCCTATTACGCAGATAAATGGAGGCTCAAGGAGATTGACTCTGCCAACCACGATCACACAGTCAACAGATGACAGCTCTGCACATCCTGCTGCGGTCACTTTCCTTTCAGTGGGACAGAATGCCTCACTCGAAACGTAAAGGAAGAAAGGTTGATTTTGGCTCGAATTCCATGGTGAGCTGACTCCAAGGCAGCAGCACGGGTGACAGGGCCTGGGTGGAGGACAGCTGCTCAGGTCATGGCGGCCCGGAGGCAGGGGATGTGGGAAGAGAAGAATATGTCCTTCCAGGGCGACCCGGAGACCCATGTCTCACCAGCCCCACCTCCCCAGCCACACACTCAGCCATGGACTCTGTAGAGGGGACCCAGTAATCCAAATGAGCAAATAAGGACATGGGACAACTCCCAGCCTGCTAGATACCTGCAACTTGAGTTTGTGTTCTCTAAAATTGAAGAATGAATCCTAGGAACAGAGGAGGTTAAGAGTAGGAAAAATTTATTGAGAGAAAGATGGCTTCTGTCTAAGATAGTGGGGGGGGACCAGAAAGTGGGTTGTCCACCCACCCTGCTTCTCAAAGGTCTTTTATTGAGCAAAGCTATGGGGTGAGGCGGGTTCAAGGTGGGACAAAACTTCAGACAACTATTAGGAGCACAGTCCCTGAGGTAATAGCGATCCAATGGGAAATCTCCAGGTGGGACAAAACTATGATCCAACCAATAAGATTGCAACACGTATAATCACTTAGGTAGTGTTGATTAAATGGCAGTCAAATGGGGAAGCTAATCAGGTGGTGAGCACTTTTGGAAGGAACTAGGACTTCCCCGGAAGGAATGGAATGGGCTCTGGAGGTTTTGTTCCCCTCCCAGAGTGATTGATGCCTATTTAGAATATCAGTCACTGCTATTCATCTCCAGGGGAAGCATGTGAGTGTAGTGCTGACCTTCAGTCAGTGTATTTGGATTGTCTTTCACTTGGACTGCTGGAGGGCCAGCCTTGTCTCACTGCCTGGGAGATACGTAATTAACTTAGCTGTCTACAATAGGCTGACTCACAAGTGGACGGATCCTGTGGTGAGAACCGCACCCAGGATCTGCTCACCTTCCACTCAGGGAGGCTTTGGGGCATCCAGGTCTAGAGTCTGACGACCTCCGTTCATCTCCCCCGGACTGGTGTGACTGCTTCATCCTTCACACACTTGTGCACGTGGCCAGTGCTCCTTGGTTTACTCTTGGATCAGAGGAAAGATAAGGAAGAGGAAATGGTGGGGATGACTGTGAAGTGACAGGAGAAGGCCAGGAGTAGAAACCTAGGGAGTGCAAGCTCCTCTGCTGGGGAGGACTCCTGGAAGTGCCTTCCAAGGTCTTGGTCCGTGCGTGGGACGTTTGGGAGGGTGGTGAGCTGGTAGCTGGGGGAAGCCCGGCAATGCTTGGGAAGGGGAGGCGCATGGTGAAGCCTCCTGCTCCTGTAGAAGAAATGGTTCTGGGATGAAACTTTGCCCCCTGACCCTTGCTTCCTCCGCTGAAGTGCATGAATTCCACGAGACACTTTATGCCGTCCTTGGATTCTCCCTCTCTCGAGTCTTCTCATCCTGTTCCACATGCCCAGAGCTGTAGGGAACATGGCGTTGCTTGGTCTGAGTCATCTTGCTTTCTCCTCTGGAAGGAAAGGGAAGAGAAAGGAGGGCCCCAGACAGCAAAGGGGAAGAAGGGCAAGGGCAGTGCGTACTCTTGTGATCCCAGCACTGTGGGAGGCTGAGGCAGGAGGGTATAAAGTTTGAACCGACCCATGACAATTTAGTGACTTAACGAGACCCTGAATCAAAAAATAAAATAGGGAAGTGTAGATAGTATGAAGGGAAGGCCCCGGGTTCAGGCTTCGGTATGGGGGACTGAATCTGTTTTGCCTAATAATTGGTCTCTAGTTGTATGTACCTGTTCATGACCCAGTTATTTGTTAGTTTTTGGTACCTAGGATCCAACTCGGGACCTTGCGCTTGTGAAGCAGGCAGCAGAACCGCTGAGCTAAATCCCTGGCCCCTTGTGATCCAGTTATTGCACACATCTGCGTGTTACGGGTGGGAGCTAAGGCTGTGTTGACAGCCTGTGGCTTTTGCTGTTGACTGTACCTAATACGTAGCTACTGGATCTGAGTGGCTACTGGGAAAGGTCCCATATCTTTCTGTCCTGCAATGTGGTAGTGGCTGCCGACTCCCAGGAAAGCAATGCTGTGGCTTTGGGGAATATGTTTCCTTCTTGCTATGGTGGCTCCAGCAGGTGAAAAAATGGTAACGCTGTGCAGTGTCTGGGGACACTTTGGTTTTCCCCACTGGGTGGAGGTGTTTATGTGTCATGTAAGGTGGGGCAGGGACCCCACTGTGCCCTGGACAGCCCACGGCGTGCTCTCTGATCCTTGCATTGGGGCTGTGGCAGAGAGCCGAGCTGAGTTCCTCAGGTCCTGCATGTGTGGGTGACTGCTCGGGTGTCTGGGCACCAGCTCCCCTGTGCTAAGTGAAGGGCTGCCCTGACAAAACCAGCCTGCCTGGGGCAAGGACAGAGCTGTGGTTGGGAGATGTTGCCCGGAGAGAAGCCGAATTCACACGGCTCCTGCGGGTGGTCTCTGGCCCTGCTGACGTCCCCACTCCTTATCTGCCTGTGCAGATGTGTCTTGGGGAGGACTGTAGCCGGGAAGCGACAGAGGGTAGGTTTGGCTTCTCTGACCTGAGACCATGCTCCCAACCAGCTTGCGATGGTCACCAGCATGTCCTGCCCCTGGCTCAGTTGCTTTGCCTCCCGTTGCCATCATCAGACCACACAAAGCCATGGCTGCTGCTGGCGGACTGTGGTGTCCGTTTGGTACTTTGAGCGGTCGTTCAGCCAGTGTGGTGGAAGTGACAGTGGCCACAGCCTGTGCGGAGCAGTATCTCGGTGTCCTCTGAACATAGTGAACTTGGTGGCAGCAGCATGGCGACCGAGCCTAAGGGAGAAGACACCCAGGAAGCAAGATCTGCTCAAGGAAACCGCCATCGTTGTGCACATGTGATAGTGTGGGTGTTTGTTGAAAATCTAGGCATTTATGCTCCGGCTTCCCGGTGCAGCTAACTAACTAGATGGGCTCAGGCAGAGGCTTGGGCGCTCCTTGAAGCCCAGAGCTGTCTGACTTAAAGGGAAGACGCTGGAATGAGGAGGAAAAGATGTGATCCCGGAGGTTCCTCTTTAGGCACTGAGTCAGCACGTGAAGAAATAGATAGGAAGCGGAAAAGATTAATTTTCTGAACCCTATCAAACAGCCTAACTCCCGGGGAGGGAGAGGTAATGGATTTGAAGAGGATGGAAATTGGGGAGGTAGAGGGGCAGGGTGGCCAGGGCCTCCCCAGGGACTGCTGAGATGCAGGCTGGTGTCTCTGCTCCCACACTTTCCCACGCAGCAGAGGCAGAGCTGCTGTGGGAGGGGGTGGGACTCAGAGCCCAGTTCTGCTTGCTGTGCGCAAGTGTTCTCGTGACACCCACACAGTTTCTGTGCTGGCTGCAGACCGCCGCAAGGTAGGACCACTCTTTTTCTTCTATCCTCCAACAGCGCTTTTGTGCTTCCAGACGATTCTGAGACTTGAGATTCAACAGAGCTCTCTAGCCAGTCCCGAGGAAAGCCTGGCAGGAGGCTGTGGGGGCAGCTGGGTGTGGTGGTACACACCCGTCCCCTTCTGGAGGGCCGAGGAAGGGAAGATTGTGAGTTTAAGCCCACTCTGGGCAATGTAGCAACTTGGTGAGAACTGGTCTCCAAATTAAAAATAAAAACAGCTGGAGATGTAGCTTGGCATGGAGACCCAGAACTCAATCCCCAGTACCCTCAAAAAACAAAAAATAAAAAAAAGCTGCAGAGGAGCAAAAGTTGCAGCCTCTCAGATCCTGCCACAGTGTCCTGAGCAGGCTTCGTAGCCTAACCTTGTGCTTGTTACTGCTGTGACAGAAATGTCAACCATTTGGAATCACTGAATGATGTGCACAGCGAAGAAGCTTTGTCTCAGGTTATAAGTGTTGGCACAGTGTTGCCAACATTTATTCGTGTCTTGGCACTGTAACCCCCTTTTAAGCTATCTCTAAGTTTCCTCTGTAAGTTGCAGTAGTTAGTGTGCTTTTCCTTTCCTCAGTACTTTAGCTTGAATACCATTAACTAAAGTTCTTTCTCCATAAAATATGTGAAGAAAGGCTCAGACCTTAAGTGTCCTGCTGTGTCTCTCTGGATACAACCCCTGTGAAGGTGGAGAACTGTTCTAGGGTTACTTTTTGGTGTGTAAGTGGTGGGAGATTACAGGATGACCGCGCACGCGCGTGCGCACACACACACACACACACCCACACACACCCACACCTCTGCTTTGTTTCTCCTCCCATGGTGTCATTTCTGTTTATCAAAACCATACTGTGTAGCCAAGGCGGGGTGGTGCATACCTGTAACCCCAGCACTCAGGAGGCTGAGGCAGGAGGATCGCTTGAAGTTTGAGACCAGCCCGGGCTACTTAGTGAGTTCCAGGTCAGTCTCAACTACATGGTAAGACCCTGTCTCAAAAAATAAAAAAAATATATACTGTGTTCTGTAGGAGTGATATTGGTGATTTTCTTGCTGTTTCAGACCAAAACTTTTGGATTCAGGTACATTTGGCTTTACCTAGGTTTTAGGCTTTACCTAAAATTCTCTTTTAGAATTCTTTTGGGTTTTGTTGAGTTACTGGGATTTTTGACTCTGCTAAGATGTGTTGAACATTGTTTTAAAAATAATTTCTCCCATAACTGTCACAACTATAATTTCTTCCATGACTAGGGTATGAGGGCTGCTTTCTTTAGAACAAGTGAAGAACCTGCTCCAAAATATTACGCAAATTCTTTGTCACTAATCCTTGTTTCAGTGAAGATAATTTGCCTGTAGAGAGCCCAACCTGTGCTTTAAAACTTCCCATTTCCAGGTGACAGAGGCACAGTACAAGGCAGAACACAACTGTGCCCCACCCCTGCTGTGTCAGGAGTGTGCTCTTAGATCAGCTCTGGGGTGATGGCTGTGCTCTGCCGGCTTGCACTGAGGAGCCCCAGGTGGGAAGGTGGCTTGGGTCAGTCATCATACACCCAGAGGGCCTCACGTCTGGACTCTGGCCTGCTTTTTCAAGCCAAGATAAAGAGAATCTGGTAGTGATTGATTGTCCTCTTTGTAATGTGCTGGTGGATCTGTAGATAACCAAGGGCCCCTAGCTGAAGTTGGGCAAAATGTAATTTGTCAGTCAAATTGCTTGCTGCTATTCCCTGTTTCTAGTCTGTTACCCCCGGCTTTGGGTAGAAGGTAATAATACAAGCACTGTGGCCAGCAGGTCTTTGTTGCTGTGGGGGCCCTGCCTGGGCTGGGTCCCCTGAGGGTCCTGGGGGGGGTCGTCACAGCCTTACTAGTGAGGAACCCGAAGGCGCCCTGAAAGGGGAAGGAAATGGTGGAAGAATGTGTCCAGGCTCACCCCTCCACCCTCGCAGGATGGAGCTTTCCTTTCTGAAGTCTGCCAGCCTGCTTCCTCCCTGCACTGTCAACCCGACAGATGGCCTTTTCTTTAAATAAAGATATGCAGATCTGTCAGCACAGTCCCCCAGCAGACTCTTACAGAATCGGCCACTTGAGGAGCAGTGACTTCTGACCTCATATTCTGCACCTCCCAGTAGAATAGGTGGCTTGGAGATGTTTAGTGGACAATGAGTGTGGGGATTTCAGTGCCAGGGCTACTCCTACAGCTTCTGTGTCTGCCCACTCCTTTATATCCTGCCTGTTCTGTTCATTTTGTCTTAAAATGCTGAAGAATTTCAGTGTGAGGCCCATTATTCCATTAAGATGCAACCAAACCAGGGCCCGGAATGATTTTATACCTCACACATCTCTGCCCTGTACGGTCCCAATCTGTGCTTCCAGCCCTTGGGCAGGTCTGGGGACAGGAAGCAGGAGGCTCTGAGGCTGCCAGCGACAGACAGCCTTCGCTCACACTTCACAGTGCGCTGCTCTGGGGTGAGAGGGTGAGGGATTCAAATGAGATACGTAGAGATGAGGACAGATTTTTATTCCCCCACCCCCGCCCAAGTCAGAAAAGTGGATGAGGAGAAATTGATTTTACTGAGAGATAGTGTATTCCAGAAGAAATCATTTCCAAAGCAGGGTCTGCCTACTCTTTCAGAATGAAAGACCTTAAAATGAACTTTAGAAAGCACCCTTGGATTTTCTTTTTTAATGTGGCATCTCGTCCAGGGTCCAGTTTCAGGAAAGGGCTTCACTGTGAGTATTTTAGGCTTTGGTCCCCATGGGATCTGTGATGTGGCTCTTCAGCCCTGCTTGGTGGGTGCAAAGCAGCCATGAACCAACACAAAGGGACAGGCAGGACCTTCCAGTGTCTACGTAATTGGCAGGCAGGCGGCCCAGAGCTAGGGTCATAGGTCCCTGCACGAGTCCATGTTTTTGTTTCTTGCTAACTTTGTGCATTTTTAGGTTGAAACTTAAGCATTGATCAATGGATCCGTGTTAAATACGATATTTTTAAAAAGTCTTCTGTGTTAATCCTATGTCCTTTAACTAGTTTGGCTTACAAGACTGCAGCTTCTGCTCAGACCAGGCCAGGAAGTGAAGGGCAGCAGTGTAAGGTGGGAATATTCTACTGAATGTTAATTTAAACTTGCGCCTGAGTTTGTTCTTTCCCCCGTCCATGGAATTTTGAATGCTGGCTCAGCAAACAGAATAATCCTCGGAGATGTAGGAAATAGTGTAAATCACTTGAGTCAGGAAGCCGAGCCATAGGCACAGCCAGGCTCTGGACTGACTGACTGCTCTCTGCTCTTCTGGGAGGTGAGGAGGAAAAGGCCCTGGAAATAGTGTTGGTTTCCTGGGATCTCCTGAGTCCTCTGTGAACGCTGTGTGTTTCCTGGAAGAGTTGGTCGCATGCGCACTAATTGGAGTGCACTGTGTCAGTCAGCGCTGGGCCTGCCCACCCGTCCTCCTCCCACGGTCCTCAGATATCCTGGGTGCCTCTGGTCCCATGAGAACTTTTGAGGTGGGGCCTGGGCTGAGGTGGGTACACAGCCCTGTGAGTGATGGCTCCTCCTTCACAGTGTGCAGGAGCTCTGTCCCCTCTGGAGCTGAGCTGTCCTTCCAGATTCAGGCCAGATGTCCCTTCTAAATCGAACCACCCAGCCCCTCCCCTCATAGGCCCTGTTTTTCTCCTTAGCCCTTTACCACTTGTAACCGATCCCTAAATCACTCCGCATCGTTGTGGGGGTGGGGTTATTTTTTTCTTCTTTTGTGTAGTTCTAGACCGTCGACTGTTTTCTTATCCTTAGGTCTAGATGCACACAAAGAGTCAATATTTATTGGAAATGAGTGGATTTTCTGTTCTCATTCTGTGAGGCTTAAGCGTCCACAGGAAACCGTAGATAAATCCATTTGTGTTTTTAAATAAGACAAGCAATACATACAATACAACATGAAATTCTTCCTAAAGAAATTATTTCAATATTGGGATCCTGGAAAATATCAGCGGTCACAGTATATTTGGTAGTTTTGAATGTTTGCTTATTGTATACTTAGAGCGGATATATTAGCCTTAGCTTTTCTTAGACTAGAAATACACCTTTTAAAGTATTACGAAGGATACAAATCTAAAACATCCTTAAGTACATCCTTTTCTTTTTTAATTGAACTTTCAGATTCTAGTTTCCTAGTGTTGAAGAAGGTGGGGGATGCTTTATTAGGATTGATCCGTACTATTTGTTTTACACTAGAGATCTGTCTGTTGGTGGGTGGTAATCAGGACAGGATGATATATTCTACAAGTAGTGTTGGTGGCTGGGCCAAAATCGAGCCCAAAGAATCCTGACAAGCATTGTAAGGCACCAAACACCGTGTAACAGAGATCAAATGAAGGAAAGGTTTTGCCTGAAAAACAATGGCTTACTGTTTAGCTTTAAGGAAATGCCACTTACAGCGGGTAGTAGGAGGTGAGCTGGGGTTAGGAGGAAAATGAGAATATTTAGAAACATGTAATTGTTGCTGTTGTCATATAAAAAATACCCATACCTATAAGGATCTCCCTGTTCTTCCTGCTTGGAATGCTTCTGGAATGTAAGGGAATAGAATGGAAATTGCTTCTAGTTTTTATTGCGTTAAAACTTTCTGTGGAAATAAGTGTGACGTGTATAATTAACAGGGAGAGCTAAATAGAAAATGTAAAGAAAAAGGCATGCTGATTCTTTAAGAAAGCACTTACGTGGACAATTTACTCTTCCATTTTTGTTGTATGCTTTGTATAAAATGCAGGGAAGGTTAGCTATCTGCTCTGTGTTGTTATTTTATTTGCTGGAATCCTGAAGTAAAGTCCAAGGAAGTTTCCCTGTACGGCTGTGTAGCTGGATGTGGTGACACATTCTTGTAATTGCCGAGGCAGGAGGATCACTGAGTTTGAGGCCAATCTGAGCCCCTCCAGACCTAGGCTCAGAAACAACAACAAAAAGGTTGTGTTTTAACCAGTGGCCTGGTTAGCAGGGTTTAGAATCAGTTGGCATTCGTTTCCAATAGCAGAGGCTGAGTGTTGACTGGGGCTGGAGGATTCTTTTAGATAGACTCCCAAAATGGAAGGAGCTTTACTGAGTGACAAGAGGGAGAACCTGCGACTTTTTATTCAGTCATTGAAAATGTGTTGCTGGGTCTCTGGGCACCTAATGTAAAGAATAGATGTTTCTTATTTATTCTTTAGAGAAGTAAATTTCATCTTGCCCGTTCTCATCTTACCCACTGTACTTCGCGTTCTTATCAGTACACAGCCCTTGCCTTTCCCTTTCCTTTTCCACACGGAAACCTTTTCCCACTGCTGTTGCTTTTGGTGAGCGAGGCTCGGTGCTGAGCACTTGTCCCGGTCGGAGCTGTGCTGGGCCCACTGGCCTGGGTTTAATGGCTCCGCTGCTTACTGTGTGGGGGGCAGGGCTGTGTGGTTGTGTTGTGTGGGAGACTTGGTCCCTGGGAGGGACTCTTTTGTAAGGGAATCTCCTGTGTTCTTTCCCAGCTCTTTTGCAGAATGCACTTCTTGCAGTGTCATATTTATGTTTGGAATCATCTGGCATTTACACTGTCAAGTGAAAAAGCATATCCACGTACAATCTGTTTGATACCTTTTGGACTCTAAAATTACTTGCTATTTCTTAAAACAAAAAGAAACCTTGCTCCTGAATAATGTCTTGAGAGACTTGCTTTTTAAAATTTAATTCTCAGTTCTCTTGGGGGACATTTCAGCAGTCTCATGACACACAAGATAAATTTGGGATGATTTGTTTTTCTCTTGCTTTCTCTAATGCTTGAAATTTTGTTGACATACTTTAGAGAATGATGTTAATGACTGCCTAGTTTTCTTTTTTAAATTATTTTGATGGCTGAGGATTTAGCTCAGTGGTTCCGCCACCTGCCTTGCAAGCACAAGGACCCGAGTTCGATCCTCGGTACCAAAATATAAATAAATAAAAGAAATTATTTTGAAATGTTTAACTGAAAACATGTCTGGCTTTCCTTTCTTTGTTTTCTTTCTGTGTTTCTTTGAGAGGAAACCATCAGTAGGGGTCTGTTTGGAGCAGGTGTGCCAACTCTAACTCCACCTGGGACACCAGGGTCAAGGGCCCTGGGAGTAGTCAGTCAGCCACAGAAATCTGAGGGGAGGCCCCTGTGTTGTTGACCTGGAGCAGCTTAGTTCCCCCTGGGGAGAGCGTGAGGAGAGGATGATAACTAGACTGATAAGTGAGGACATAGGATGATTTGCCTCAGTGATGAGGAGAGATAAAGCAAGGTGCAGAGGTGACGTGGCCTTGCAGATCTGGCACCTGGCTGAGGAGGTGTGCTTATCTTTGAGTTTAGTGACAGGGCCTGCCCCCTCATCTGAGACCCAGGACAGCATCTAGATGGGGGTTAGTGATGCAGAGCTTGGCCTGATCCAGGCCCAGAAAAGAGGCCGGAGTGGTGAGGAGGATGGATCTAGGGATAGCAGTTAAGGGCATAGGCTGAGAGGGACCTGTAGGCCAGGCTCGTATTTTAATTTCTCTGCTATGGGAAGCCCACAGAAGGCTTACAGCAGTGGAAGGAGCCACTTAGTCTGATTTGCATTTAAAAATATTTCTCTGCCTCCTTTATTTTCTTGCATGTTTTCCCTGTGCATCACAGGTAGACTTCATAGGATTTTTGTTGTTGTTCATTTTGGGGGGGACAGGGTCTCACTGTGTAGTCCAGGCTGGTCCCAAACTGTGGTGGTCCTTCTGCTTGTCTTTGTGGCACTTTGTTGTTGAAGTTTTAATCTTAGATGTAGCTTTTAAATATTTTGAAGCTATTTGTTTTAAGTATGTATTTGCTATAAACGTTACCCAAACATCTTTCCCTTTCCTTTCCTGTGTAGTCCAGCATCTTAGGAGTAGTGAATGAGCAGGATAAGCAGAAGACTAGAACCTGTCACTTGTCTCCATGGACATATGGTACTAGCTGAGGCTCCTCCCTTGCTGATTGGGAAGGGGTAATGTCAGCTTTCTTCTGGACTTGAGTCATTTGGTGGCAAAACAGTGTGGTAGAATTGGGTTTAGGCATCAGACAATGAGTCACATTTTGTCCTCAAATAACAAATGGAATTTGCAGAATCCCACAGCCTCTGGATCAGTTGAGTAATGCATGAATACAATCATTGCAGACAAGGTAGGTGTTAGCATCCCTTCCTGGCACAGTGCTAAGCAGGACTCTCCAGGGACAGTGCTGTTGCCTTAGTAAGGAAAATCAGGAGGAACCCCAGATCTCTCTTGTTTGGGTAGACTGAGGCTGTACCCGCCATCAAGGCTGTGGTACAGAACAGGACCTTTGGAGACAGCTAGGGTTGGTTCATCAGGGAGCCAGGGAGCTGAGAAAGCAGGGTAGTGTCTCTGGGCCCAGCTCCCTGCTGGATGGGGAGGAGTTGCTGCCAGGGCCCAAGGAGGTGGCAGGAGAAGTAATAGGACTCATGATTTTTAGGAAGATAAACTGTAGCTGTGTGAAGAGGAACTGGTTGATAATAGTCCAAGGTAGAAGTGAGGAAGTCTGCAAAACACTTTTGTTAAGACACCTTCCCCCCTCCAACTTAGTACCAGGGATTGAACTCAGGACCTTGTGCTCGCAAGGCAGGCACGGTGCCACTGAGCCACATCCCTGGCCCTAAAAACACACTTTCTGATGCTTAAAAAGTGCAGTTCCTGAAAAATTAATGAAAGGGGGGTTAAATTTTTTTCTTTTTTATTATTTATTGGTACTTTTTAAGTATACAGTACAGTTACATTCATCATTGGGATCTTGTACCTTTACATGTCAGATCTTGGTTCTCATTTTCTGGGGAGGGTGTGAAATTAAATGAAGAAAAAACAGCTTCAGCTTGCTCACTTGTAGTCTTCCTTGGTTTGTGATGGTAAGGTTGTTTCAGTGTGTTGTGGCTCTCACTGGCCTCGGTATTTCGCAGGTGTGGATGTGGTCTTTCATGGTCAGCTGAGTGTGGTGGTGGTGATGAGGCCAACATTCTGGCTGGTCCTGGTACAGACCGGATGTGTAGGAGGAGAGCCAGCAGCCCTGCAGAGTCCTTACTTTTGCTAACAAGCTGTGCCAACCGGGCAGGCAGGCATTCAGAGGTGGCTCTGATCACCAGGACCTTTATAATGGAAGGGGACCAGTAGTAACTCTGCAGATGACAGATCTTATCTCGGGGAGCCTGCAGTCCAGGGGACATTTCTGTGTGACCCTCACTTACTGACTGCATGTGAGAGCCTTCTGTATTTCAGACTCCCTTTTCTGGAACTTGTCAGTAGCATATGTTCGCATTTCATGTCACATTAAAAACAAACATTTTGTTAACCTCTAGCTATAGAGGGCCAAATCTTTGAGGTCAGAAGTGATGTCTTGAGCTGAACTCAGTGGCTTGTGCCTATCATCCCAGCGCTCAGGAGGCTGAGGCAGGAGGATTATGGTGAATTCAAAGCCATCCTGGGTTACAGCGTGAGTCAAGGGCAGCCTGAACCTATGTAGTGAGATCCTGTCTCAAAAAAGCCAAAATAAGCCGGGCGTCATGGTGCACACCTGTAATCCCAGCACTCCGGAGGCTAAGGCCGGAGGATTGCTGTGAGTTTCAGACCAGCCTGGGCTACATAGTGAGTTCCAGGCCAGTCTCAAGTACATATTGAGTCTCTGTCTCAAAAAAAAGAAAAAAAAAAAAAAAAAAAGCCAAAATAAATAAGGAAGCAAGGAAAGAAAGAAAAAAAACAACAGGAAGGAAGCAATTTTTTGTCACTGGCATGGTTTGTGTGATTGTTCTATTTTCATGGTAGCCTTGTTCAGCTGGTACTAGTTTTACTTTTACTTTAAAATAGGTTTGGATGGCAGGAGTCTTGGTATATAGCTTGTGGAAGAACTTTAGCGCACACAGGTCTCCTGTATACCTCACCACAGTTTCCCCCACTCCCCTTTAAAGTCCAGTAGAAAAGCAAGGCCAGTTCTTGGGCTTATCCATCTGTACATTATTTATATTATCTCTGAAGAAAAACAAGTGGGGTTACACTGATGACCCTGGTTAAAAACAGCTGCTGGTATCTAAACTTTGGACTATATTCCCAAATACACTGTGTGTATTTTTACTGTTCAGTACTGTGCTGAACCCAGAGCTTCACATGTGGTAGGCAAGTGCTTTACCACTGAACCACACACCCAGGTCTTTCGATTTTACTTTATTCTATTTATTTTTGGTACTGGGGATCAAACCCTGGTCCTTGTGCTTGCGAGGCAGGTGGCAGCACAGCGCCACTGAGCTAAATCCCCGGCCCTTTTCTGTTTTATTTTGAGACAGGGTCTCATTGAGTAGCCCAAGCTGGCCTCAACTTTGCAGTCCTCTGCCTCAGTCTCACAGAATACCGAAACTGCAGGCATGCGCCACTCTGTGCAACTCATGTGACTTCTTCCAGATTTTTACAATGTATATATCCATTTAGACCGTTGGCACACATTAACATGCCTGCAGAAGTACTGGCAGGGTCATTTTGTACAGTAAATTAATAGGGTACCACAATAGCACCGATGAGACTTATTTTTCTGTTTGTCCAAGTAGCTTCTTGTCTTGGTTTTAAATTTTGCAGTATGCATTTAAGCTATGCAAAATACTCTGTCGCTCTGAATCCTAGAGCATTTATACTGCATAGGAAGAATGTAAGTTTCCTTGTCCTACGATTATCTTCTTTCAGGAAAGGAGGAAGGAATAGACCAGAAGTTATATGGGTAGTGTTTTCAAGGTTGATTTAATTTTGCAGAATGGGGTCGTTGAGAACTTTTTGAAGCAGGCAGAGGTGAGGAGCAGAGTGTGCAGCTGTGTGAAGAGATCTCCAGGGCCCCTCCAGGAAAACCGCTTGACAGCCCTGTGTTGTTATGCATCTGGTTGATGTTGTTTACATAAAACTGGATTGGTATTAAGCCTGAGTCTTTTCTTTTATGTTTATTGTGTGATGGAGGGGAGGGAGTATTGAGAGTGTAAGTAAGCCTTGGAGGATGTAACTGAGCAATTTTTATTATGAGAAAGCCCGCTACAAATTTTTTCATACACTTGTGAGAGAGGGAAATGTTCCCACTTCCTTGAAGAAACATTTACTCTGCCTTCAAACTTGGAATCACTTTGACTTCTTGGGCTTAATTGCATTTGGAGAGATACAGTTTAGTGGCAAATTAATACTGTGCTTTAAAGGACATTGGCGTTTCTGATGTTGTAGGGAATAGGGAACCTGGAAATAGAGGGCTGAAAGATGGGCTTAAGTTAAAGGGAGGGTTTCTGGGATGGAAAAGTTTCACCTGCAAGCATCCTGTCCTTTTCTTCTCTTTCTTGCCATTCTTAAGAATGTGTTGCCATTCTTAAGCTGAAAGGTTTTGTGCGCTGCCTTTTTCTTTCTTTTTTTTTCTTTTTATTGCGTTTATTGGTACATTTTAGGTATACAGTACAGTTACATTCATTATTGGGATCTTGTACCTTTACATGACAGATCTTCGTTCTCATTTTTGTGCCTTTTTCTTTCTGTATTCAAATCAGAATGGCAGAGTGCTTCTCAGACAGCAGGAAGACCTGATCTTGCCAGACTTCACATACACTGTTGATCTCAGGGTTTCCTTTTGACTCTTCGTCTCTTCCATGCACACAGAGATGAGTACCTTGGAGAGATTACCCTCAGTTCTCCACAGGAGAATTAAAATTTTAAACGTAAATTCTGGAGGGATTGGTGGCATCTGTCAGAGAAAGGCCTGTATGAAGTGGCCAGTCAGGGTGATGACTGGGCAGTCAACTGTGACAGCTGGCCCCTTGGGCTGGAGTTGCCACGGGAGCCAAATGGCACTCAGTGCCCTGCGTCACAACCTAGTTTAGCAGCAGGGCTTGTGGGCTCCAGCTCAGGGAAGGTGTCTCAAGGAGGCGACAGCGGACCAGGGTGCTGCCACAGCTCCAGTCTAGCCTGGGCCCTTCTGATCCCGTCTTCTCTCACTCCTACACTGGGGCAGAGGAGAGAGAAGAAGGAGCCACTGGCACTTGGACACTTGCAGAGCGGTGACTACTTCAGATCACCATCCCCGGCTGGTGCAAGAGTTGGTGTACATAGCTCCACCCTGCCTCCAGGCACAGGCTGACGAGCGGCTGTGCCCCTGCTGGGCAGGTGGCTCTGCATTCCTCTCAGATGGTGAGGGCGTGCTGACTGTTTCAGATTCTTCACAGCTTCTTTCCTCAGACCTCTGCGCATTCTGTCGATAATGTCGGTGGCACAGGCCATGCAGCCAGCCTGTGCCCTTCTGCTCTTCTCCAGGCCTTGGAGATGGAGCCTGCGGCTTCTTCCGTGGTCCTTCCTGTTCACTTAATCTAAAAGGAATGCTTGGTGTAGGAGGTGGTTTGCTGAGTTCTTGTGGAGGTCTTCGGGATGCATCGTGGTAACCCTGGAAGACAGCAGGTGGGAGCGCACGATCTGAAGGCCAGGCATGGCTACTATGAGTTGCTCCCCATCTCGGGAGACCGTGGAACCTCTGGGTGTCTAGGGGAGCTCAGGTTTTGTGCCTCCTCGGGAGACGTCAGTGTGTAACCTGGGATTGGGAGCAGCTGTTTTCCACCCCACCAGGTAGCTTCATGTTTTCCCTCCTCAGGGTGGGGTGGATGCTCCTGGGCCGACCAGAGGGCTGGCATCGAGGGCCCCATTGTGGCTTAGGCAGCTGTACGATGTTAATGGACTGTTGGGGCTGCATTTTTTTTTGTACCTGGGATTGCACTCTGGACCTTGCCCTAGGCAGGCGTTGGAACCACTGAGCGAAATCCCTGGCCTGTTATGGCTGCTTTGCTGCAGGGTTATTTCCAGCCTGCTGGAAGGAAATCAATGTAAAGAGGCTCTCAACACATTAGAGATGGCTTTTGAGCCCAGAGGTTATTATGGGGCCAGTACCCACAATTCTGTAAATTAAACAAGCAAACAAAAAAAACTACAATAAGAATTGCAGCACAGTGTTTGAGTTGAGGAGCCACAGTCTGCAGTTCGCCTCCCTATACTCTGAGCATTGCCTGACATCCTTAGTCCAGGACAGGCCTGTACGGGTGTGCGGAACCCAGCATCCGTATCTGCTGGCGGGGTACTCCTCAGCTGTCATCTCACAACTCAGACCTCCCTGAGACTGTGGTTGTGAGTGGTTATAAGCAGCACACCTTGCTCTTCCTAGCCCTGTTCATTAATACAGGCCCAGAGCCTTGATAGCGGAGCTGCGATTGAGAACAGCTTCAAATTTCCTGGCCTGCCCTTACAGGTGAGTGAATAGTGGAGGCTTGTTTTTTCTCCTTGGAAAAGGGGTCGATGCTTCTGCTCTCCCTGGGCCATGAGACCTGCGCGGAGACTGACGTGGGCTGCCTGAATCAGCACTAGCTGAGGAAACCAAAAGTGGCCAGTCCTCAGCCTGCTGTTTTCCTCAGTGCTAAGCCCCCTGAAAGAGCACATTCTTCTTACCCCCCAGAACCCAAAAGCTTGTTCACCATGCACAACTCAGGCCCTGCCTCAGATCTGTGAATGGAGACTCTGGATCTCTGAGTCCTCTTTGTGACTGTGATGCTCCCTAAAGCTTGGGAACACTTCTTATGTGCCCTGCTGTGTGGACATTGGCTGGGAGAACTTGAAACTCACTCCATTCTGTGTGGTCTGTGTGGCTCTGTGAGGACCTGTGCTCAGTCTTGGCCCTGGTGTGAGGTTATTCTGTGTGTGTGAGAGTGAAAGTCCTCTTTTCTCCATGCAGGGAGAGAGAAAGGTTACCTTTAATTAAAATGATAGTGAACTTGTAATTATTCAGAGGTAATTACAGAGCTTGTGAATCATGTAGGACATTGGCTGCTCCCTCAAAATCCCCTCCTTTAAATTTTTTCCACCCACCTCCTCAGTGCTAGCACCTTGGTTTGAAAACAGTGATTGCATTATAGACTGAACAAAAAGGTTCACTCATGGCGTGAATTGTTTGTGTTTTTCATTTGAATTTTCCTTGATTGCAAAATGGAACCGAGAAAAAGAAAATATTCCTGAAAAATTGTGCCTGGGAACTTTTGATAAACCATTCCCTGAGCCAGTGGGTGAACCTGTGGCACACTCTTTGTACCATTGAAAGCTTTAAAAGGTTTGCCGGCACTACCCAAGGCCATTGCAGACTTGCAGCAGGTGAAGAGAGAGGCGGAACACAAGTCTCCTCACGGCAGTTCGCCAAAGCCTGTTGGCTCCAAGGAGGCAGCAGGGCCAGGCCTCGCTGGCTTCCTGTATACACTCCCGGCCTTGGTTGAGCACTGCCTGGAAGTCCCCAGACACAGAGGGGTGAGAGCAAGTTCTCAAAGTCGGGGCCTCATTAACCCACCCTAACAGACAGTGACCTTCATCACTTACCTTGCCACTTAAAAGATTTTCAGTTGAAGAATGATGATGAGTTAAAGAAAAATCATTCAGAGTTACTCTGAACATTAGGAATTCTGTCTCCTGACAGAATATTGGTGTGGGGTTCTTTTAATATTTCTAAACAAATCAAGTTAATTGCTGATTAACCAGAATCCTTAATGGAATAGGATTTCTTATGTGGGGGGACCCCTTGATTTTAAAATCACATAGTAGTAAGCCACTGTTAGAACTTTTTCCTGTGGGTTTTTGTTTGCTTGTTCTTTTGAGACAGGATCTTGCTGTATAGCCCAGACTGGCCTTGAACTCAAAATCTCCCTGCCTCTGCCTCACCATTAGGAATCTGATAACCAGGTGGCTTAATTGCCTCCCCCTCTCTGTTATTTCCATAACAGTTGTCATTATATCAGAATAGAAATCCACATATATGGTAGAGCCTGACTGGTACTGAGATGAGGCTGAGCTGTCTATTCAGAGATATTTCAGTAATTTACAACCACTGTGTCTTTGTGTAAGGAAATTGAGTTTGGCATTGATGTCAGAATTAAGCAAGGACCCTACGAAGACTGCTGAGTTACTACTTACCCATACCCCCAGGGTTAAGTCCTGCATTAGATAGAACTTGGCTGTTCGGTTTCCTTTTCAAAGACAAAGGCAGGGATTGTTCAGAAGTGGCCAGAATTCTGCTTTAGAACTCAGAGCCAGAGAAGGTGGGCACTGGGAGTGAGGGAATCTGTAGGGTCCACCGCTGTAACTCACACCATTAGGGATGAGAAAGAGCTCTCTTTGCTCAGTAGCCAAGTCGATGCAGTCCCCCGGTGTGCCCCTGCCTCTCCCAGCCAGTATGTCCAACTCCAGCCAGGAGTACATGCATTGGAGTTCAACTCACAGGGGATAAGTTGCATGCTGCACTCCTCTCTGCCTAAGATTGGCCCAAAGTGGCTTAAAAAAAAAAAATCTTAAAGGGAAAAAATCATTTCCTGATCAGCTATCTTATGTGGCTTCTATGATCGCATGCTTATAATGGTTTATGTCCTTTTGAATCAACAAAAGGAATAAGCAAAATCACTAAATAAAAGAATTCCTGAAATGCTTGCTCATGGGCTTATGAGAGGAATCTTAACTTTTGCCTTTAGAAAATTGTACTTTCTATGCTGTACAGGAAGGAAACTACTGGCAACTTGGTTTCTTTGAATGCGGTATCCATATAACACACTGACAGGAAGAGTAAGACATTTTCAATAGACAGTTTGCTGTGGTGGCATCTTTTTTTCTAATTTTACATTTATTCGTACATTTTAGATGCACATAATTATAACATTTGTCATAAAGAATTTGTACTAGTACATGCCATGTCTTGCTACTTTTTTCCCCCATTGCCTCCCTCCCTTATGTACAAAAGCTTTGTTTCCATTTTTTTCTTCAGTTTCCTTTTTTCCCCTTGTCCTTTCTTTCCTTTCTCCCTCCCCCTCCTTTGTTCCCTTTCCCATTTGAACATTTTCTTCCCGTTTCCCAATGTCTGTTGTACCTTTTAGTTCTTATTTCCACTTTTGGTTTCTGACCCCAGAGAAATAGCTCAGTATTTAAACGTAGGTTCGATCTTTGAAGAATGAACAAGGCAGTTTCTTCTTCCTTTGTCTTCTTTCCTCCTTCCATCCTTTTGTCCTTTCTTTCTCACTCAAATGTTTTACTGGCTGCACACTCTGTAATAGATTCTCCAGAAATGAAGATAAAATTTGACTCTGCCTTTAAGCAGCACACTGACTATCAAATTGGAGGCTTTGGGATAAAGAAGAAGGGAAGAAGTTGCAAAAAATGTATTTCATTCATAGAATGCATAAAATTTTATTCATTCATAGAATTTCATTAATAGAGCAAGGAGCTCCCCTGACCTTGCTTGTACTTGGGCAGGAATGGGTGCCAAGTTCTTGTAGCATGTGTGAGGCAGTCCTGTAGGGGTAGAGCAGGACCATGTGGAGCAGATCTGTGCTAGGTGGAGGGGTTTCCATACCAAAGCAAGGTCTTTGAATGTATTCTGCTCTAGGTTGCAGCTGTAAACACTTGTACACTTAGATGTGGATGATGAAGCAAGATCCAGATCAGGGTTTTGACCAGGCTTCTTTTCATGGGAATTCTGGAGGAGAAGGACTCAGACATGCGGAAAGCCAGGAGATCCCCAGGTTCCTGTCAGAGAAATAAGAGCCAGGAGCCAGGTGGGGGCTGGCAGGCCTCTGACATCAGGGCTGGGATTGGTGACGAAGTCAGCATTCACAGCAAGGGAGTGTTTTCCTGTTTGTTCACGTACCTCTGGGAGGAGGATTCAGCGGAGCCTCTAGAAGCAGGTCTATGAAGACAGAATTTTTATAATCCTTCTTTTCTTATCTATTCTGTATCCCACATGAGGGTCTGCAGGGAGCAGCTTGTGGCTTATAGGAGAGCTGAAATTGATCTTTTTCAGGAAGCATCTCTGGAGTCCATCCCTGTTCCTCAGAGAATGTACTTTAATGCCTTTGCTGTCATAGCTAATAATTTAGGAGACATTTTTATACAGTTTAAGTAGGGCAGTCAGATCGTAAGACATTCTCCGTAGGTAGAGCTGACCTCTATAATTGGGTCTTCTCGTCCTTGACATTTGAAATGAGAACTAAAAATCATCTTTTTGGATATAAATGCCAAGACACTCCCAGTAGAGTAGGCTGGGAATAAAGTAAGTACTGTTTTGGGTACCTGGTAATCTTTTAATTATGAAATAAGCCTTTTGATATTAATCTTCCAAAATGTATGATACAGATCCAGGAAAACAGCCCTTCTAAAGTTTACATCCTGCTGTCTCCTTCAGATGAAATGCTTCTACTTCTACCCTGTATTTTGCAGTCTGAAAGTACAAAATCCTTCTTGTCTCAGTCCCAGAGTCCCACAGTCCCTGTAAAAGATAATTCATCTTGGATTTGGTCCTGACCTGATCCAGGATGGTGCTGGAGCCCAGAGTGAAGACCTGGGTTTCTGGAGCCAGAGCCTGAGTCTGGAAGGTCACAGCCTGGTGGCTGAAGCCCTGGTTTGGGAGTGGTTAGGGGATTTGTGTGTTTAGTGGTGTATGTATGTATTTGCCTTGCACGTGCCAGGCAATCTTTCTGCCAGTGATCCATGTGCCCATTGGGCTTAAAGGACTGTATGTGACATCCCTACCATTGCTTCTTCCGGAGCTATCTTCACCTCCCACCGCACACGCACACATGCTCAGCAAAACTTGCGCACTGATAAATGGTGTTGTTTTGTTCTTTTGCGGCATCTGAAACAGCTTGTACAATGAAGACAGAAACCTGCTTCGAGTTAGAGAGAAGGAGCGACGCAACCAGGAAGCTCACCAAGAGCAAGAGGAGTTTCCTGAAGAGATGCCTCTTTTTGGAGAGCCCTACAAGGTGCGCGTGCTGTGTACTCCGTGACCCAACTCTGATCTCTCATAGCACCGAACTCTGATCAAATGATTCAGTGTAACAAGTTCAAATGAGGGTCACAACTGAAAATAACTCGTCCTCAAGAGTGCTTTTGAAAACATCTGAAAATTCTCTGAATATTGTTAGAGTTACTGAAGTCTGTGGTTTTCTTATGTAAAGTTAGTCTGTAATTAGTAACGTGTGTCTGTGATAGGCTTCTCAACAAGGAAATGAGTTAAAACTTTACTGTTAGATTCTGTAAGTTCCATATGAAATTGAGCTTCTATCCTTTTTTTGGCGTGGGGGTACCAGGGATCGAACTTAGGCCCTTGTGCTTGTGAGGCAGGCACTGGAACAACTGAGCTAAATCCCTGGCCCGTGCTTTTCTATCCTTAATGGCATTACGTAACAGTTGTTAAATGATTCTTCCTCCTTAGACATTTTTATCCAGTACCTGACTCCATTGCCTTTTCTGTGTCCCAGACAGCAAAAGGTGATGAGCTATCCAGCCGATTACAGAGCATGCTGGGGAACTATGAAGAGATGAAGGAGTTCCTGAGCATCACTTCCTACCCTCAGTGCCCGGATGCTTCGGAGAACCGCCTGGGGAAGCCAAGATGCCCTTTGTTTCCCGAGCGGGGGAGCAGCATTCCATCCAGCCCCTTTCACGCCAGTGTCCACCACCAGCCCTTGCACACCTCTGCCCCTAGGCCCCTTTCCATGGGTAGCAGCAGCCACAATCCAAAGATGATGCAGCTGAGAACGGACCCAGTGCCAGGCCCTCATGCCAAGGGCTACGGCCCGCTGGACAGCCAGCACCTGACTCAGGACCACCTTGGGCAGGAAGGGTCCAGCTCTGGTCAGCACAAAAGGGGGGACCACAGAGGCAATAGAGACCTGAGTGCCCCTGGGACAGGTGCCACTCCAGCTGGAGAGCTTTCTCCTTTCATCTCCTCTTTGCCCTCCCCGGTGCCACCCCTGTCACCCATACATTCCACCCACCTAGCACCCCCCAGGGCACAAGGAGGTGGCAAGGCTCAGGGCAGCGGCAGCAATAGTAAAGGCTGCTGCCCAGCCAGGTCTCCCAAGGACCCAGCCTCAAAGACTTGTGAGAAAGAGGTCCCTCTGGACAGCATGGCGGTGGTAGCCAGCCTTGGGGTTGCCCCCCAGCCTCCTCCTCAGACATTTCCACCTCCCCCACTGCCCTCCAAAAGCGTGGTCCTGCAGCAGAAGCCTACAGCCTACGTGCGGCCCATGGATGGGCAGGATCAGGCCCCCAATGAGTCTCCGAAGCTGAAACTGCAGAACTTGGAGAGGGTAGGCCCAAAGGTGCCTGCTGAGGCCCGGCTCACCAAGCTGAAGATGCCAGCCCTGCCTGTGGAGGTGAGTGGAGCCTCTCACCTGGCCAGCTCTGCAGCAAGGACAAATGGAGACACGGGTGGGGTGGGACGGAAGGCGAGTCTGGCTGTGGAGTGGGGAATTCCTTTGCATTTAGGAGCTTTTTTAAATTGGTGCTTTGGTTTTGGTTGTTTAGAGACAAGGTTTCTCTGTGCAGTTCAGGCTGGACCTGAACTCACTGTACCTGTGGGCCTCAAACTCTTGTGATCCTCCTGCCTCAACCTTCCAAGTGCTGGGATTACAAGTTCACGCTGCCATGCCTGCTTTGGGAACTTGTTAGCTCATAAAAAACTCATGTCCGAGGTGTATTACTGATGTTAGATGTTGAAATGCAGTTTGTGCAAAGGTTTAAACAGTTTTTATCAGTCCGTATCAATCAGTAAAACAGAGATCTGGAGCGTACAGTTGGTGTATGCACCTTTTTGCCCACTACCAAATCAAGATAGAGAACATTTCCTAGCCTTACAGGAAGGTTTGGCTTTTTGTTTGTTTGAGGGAAACACAGGCTTCTTCATGAAAGTGAAGAAAAGCATTTTTGGCTAATACTTCCTTACCCTCCATGAGTCCTAAGCCATAAAAAAGTAAAATTAAGATGTCAAAATGTTGAAGAGAAAGCCTTTATTTTTTTTTTAAGAGTCATTCCCCAAGAAGTGTAAAGAATTTTGAAATTAAAGCTCTGTTCTAATATTTTTTATTTATCCCCCAAAAAAGAAGAGTGGGTGTGTAATGACATCTTGAGAGTGAGTCACAAGTATAATACAGAATGTTATTCAACTGTGAAGTTTGAAAGTAACAAAAGATTGTATTTTTTAAACCAAGAAAAGAATTTCTTTTGTTCTTAAGTGGCAGTGTTGTGTTTGAAAGAAGAGAAGCAGAACTCATCCTCCAGTGAAATTTTAAGGTAGTACTAGTTACTCTAAAATTGAGATTAATAGTGCAAAATGAAATAATTCAATTAATTTTTGGTCATTTGAGACAGACTCTCACTGTGTAGTGCAGACTGGTCTTGAACTCATTATGTAGCGCAGGCTGGTCTCAGACTCACAGGAATCTTCCTGCCTCAGCTTCCTGAGCGCTGAAAGTAGGATGAATGCTACCATGCTGCCTGAAGTGAGCTTTAAGTGAGTCTGTTAATGGTAAAGTCTGTGGTTTAGTTAGCTCTATTGTATAAACACTCTGTTCTGCATATCCATTACTCAAAGACATTTGTACCACCTGAGTTTTGGGTTTACTTAACACCAGAAGGTAAGTTCTTAAAAAAAAATGTCAGAACCTTTGCTGGAAAAAGAACACTGATGTTCAAGGGAAGAACTTACCCCTCCAGTGTCAGCTTTGTTTCATCCTCCGCTCTTGAGCTGTGAGACTTCCTGGATGGCCTCAGAGTGTGACTTTGGCTTGAGGGAAAAGTAAAGCGAATGGTGGAGCTGACCAGCTGACCAAGGCGGCAGAGCTGTACCCCCCTGCAGCTTGGGGAGGGCCGTACAGTGAGCCTTTCCCAGACACCATGTGCTGTGCCGCAGGAGCAGAGTAGAGCAGATCCTGCCTCCTCAGACAGTGAGGAGCTTCGTGGGTTTTCTTGCTGCGTTGATCCAATAGGATCTATTGTGTCTTCCCAGTTAAAGAAACACAGAAGGGCACGATTTAACGTTTCCTTTTTCAGAACACTTGATAACTGAAAAGTTGCTTTAAAACAAAGGACCAGATTAGTGAGAGTGCTGTCCTGGGTGGGGTTGGGGGAGGAGCTGGGTGGATCTTTGCTCAGGTATGAAAGCCCTGGTTGTTTCCTGTGTGTTACAGACACAGGCCCAGGTTAGATGGTCACTCCTGTTTTCTGAGGAGAGGAGTCGAAGTGGGTGGGGTCCTCCGGGGTTGGTTCCTGAGACCCGGCTTCTTAAGAAGAGGCCGGCTCGTCCCTGCTGTCCCCTGGCCCACGCTAGGGCCCCATCACCCGGGGTGCTGTGGGTGACAGAAGGGTGAGCCGCAGGGCCAAGGCAGACGGAAGGCAGGCTCAGGTGACCTGCCAAGGGACGCCGAGGGAGCGCGAGTACATCAGGAGCCAGGACACTGCCTCCTCCGTGAGGCTGGTTTTAGGTTTATTTTTTCTGGCGAGATTTTGGATTTGGTTTAGCTTTTTAACACAGATCTCATGTTTCACAGATGCAGCATTAGTTTTCTGTTGACACACAACCCAATGAGTTCGTTACTGAGATTTTTAAAAAATATAGATTGAACTTCAAATATCAAAAGTTCCGTTTTCTGGTGGGCCCAACGAAAGCATAGAGATGGGACTGAGAAAAGCAGGAAATGAAACCCAGAGCAGTAAACAGGGTGTAGGACAGTGGCACATCGGCTCATCCTGGGCTAAAATACGGCTGGGCCAGAGGGACGGGCAGGGGAGGAAGGCAGGCGACAGCAGGCGGAGAGGCAGAGGAGGCGCCGTGTGTGCTCTGCTGCTGGCTTCCTTGGGCCCTCGCTCAGCCTAGTTGCTTTCCTAGCTCTCTGAGGGTGACTTGATTTTGCTGTGTGTCCCATTGTCCCCACGGCTTCCTTGAAAATAAACCCAAATACGAAAGTCACCTTTTATTTTTGGAGTTCCTTCATCTTCAAGCTACACAGATGTGAATTCTTTACCTGATTCCCGTGCTTTCACCTCCAAGGAAGTGCTTGGTTTGATATTTTAATTGGTACCTTAAGACAGTATATTCTTTTCTGGGATAAGTCATTCTCACAGTGAAAATTTAGTCCTTCCCAAGAGTCTACAGGAAAAAATTACCAAAAGGTCAGTATTCTGACTCACTAGAGGCCTGGACCACAGAAGTCTGACTTTGTTTTCTCTGAGAGTGTCTGTCTGGGTCAGTGGGGTGACATAGAATAGCACGCAGTGTGACCTTGCTGAGGGCAGCGGGACTCACCTCTCCAGCTGTGGAACCTGCTCTACACCCCACTTTCTCTTGGGGGTGACAGTGAGTGTGGACCCTATGGCTCAGCAGCGTGGGGAGGACATGTGTGTTTGGACACAGGACACAGGTGGGATACCAAACTACGCTGACAAGAATGCTCTCAGTTTAGAGATACCGCCTTTTTATTGTGTGTATAAGGTCTAAGAGAAGTCATTGAATTTTGCTAAAAGATATTGCTAGTATTGTAGCCAGAGCTAGGAACACCCCTCCTTGGTCTTCTACCTTGATACCTTTTCGGTGGCACTGAATCCAGAGGTGGTGGTGGTATGTACATTTGTCATTGTTTTTGGCTTTTGCAGTACTTGGTCAAAGCTGGAGCCTTGGTGCCAGCTAAGTACCATACCACTGAACAACATGCCCGGCTCCCATGTGTATATTTTTGACCAGCAGAGTTGGACTTTGTCTCTTAGACTGAACCTAAGGTAGAGCCTTGGGGGAGGGTAGAGTCCGTTTGATTTCTTATGTTTCTTAACTCCACATCTTTTCTTCTATGATTAGTATCTCTTTACCGCTGGTAGTAACCTCACAGTATGCCACACACTCTGAAAGGCCGTGGTTTTGTAGCTGAAATCAGGGCAGACAGGGCCCTTCTCTTAGAACTTGTGTTTTGATGGGAGGATTGATAATTGGTCTGTAAACCAAAGCTGAGGCTTTGAGAATGCCTCAGGACGTAAGCAGAAGGGTGCCGAGAGTGGAGAAGCAGAGGATCCACCTTAAGAAGGGTGGCCGGCACAATCCCCTTCCCAGGATGTGCACTCAGAACACGAGGCAGCTGTGCAGTTAGAAGAGGCATTCATTTCAGGCCAAGAAACGGGAAGTGCAAAGTCTAAGAAGTAAGAAGGAGGAGAGTGTGGCTGGACTGGGAGAGAGGGGTGATGCAAGGTGAGAGCAGGCATGGGCGGAGTGAGGCGTACGAGGCTCGTAGGTGTGATCCGGGTGTGACCGAGGGGAGTGAGGATTTGAGCATGGGGGCAACTTACTGACCACCAGCTCCTGGGTGGAGAATGGGTTAGCAGGGCAAGGGCAAAGGCAGGGAGACAGCTCTGAGGACGCTGTCACTGAAGAGGCATCGAGAGAGCTTGGTGGTTGGTTGAAGGTGATGGAGCTGGAGGTCAGGCACAGCAAAGTATCAGTGAGGCTGGAAGCCTTTATATGAAAGGTGATGGTATTACAACAGTGGCAGCTACTGAGATGGGAACAAGCTGGAAAACCTAGGCTCTGATGGAGGAAGTTTTAGATGCTGCTACATCCGGGTAGCCATGACACCCTGGTGGTCGTAGATAGAAGTCCAGCCCTGGAGAAATGTTCAGACTGGGGTTTGTTTTTATACTGTAGGTATTAAAGCGCCACCAGCAGGAACTGGCAGTGGTCAGGTACACCGTGTTTCCTGTCCAGATGAATCAGGCTCTGACTGTGGCTGACTTCCCTACGGCAGCTGCTCTTTCCCTGGAGGAATCTCCTGATAACCTGTGGGGTCACTTACCTCAGTGTTGCCCAGTAGACCTGGGCTCTCGGCTGAGCACTTCATTTCGTTGTGGTGCTCCAGTTGAGCCTTCCGTTTTCAGGGAGCTGCCTGCCAATGCTGAATTAAACGCCAGTGGAAAACAGTGTGACAGTGAATCACTTTGCATTTGTGTGTGCAGCACATTCTTTCCTAGCTCCTCGTTTAGCTGTCCTGTTCGTGTAAACCTCAGGAAGAGGGACTTCCTGTTATGAAATGATCTAGAGAGCTAGGCGCCCTCCTTTTTGGGTGTGTGGAGGCAGCGATGTGTCTAGTGCCCACTTAGAGTTGAACTGCTCACCCTCACGGACGCACTGGCACTTCAGCAACTGACAGAACCACACAGCGGCCCCTGCCTTCTGAAGCCCAGTTAACACAGTGGACCCCAACTCTCCTGCTGGGAGCAAGCGTTATCCAAATAGCCCTCAGATCAGTGTGTATGAAGTCTGATAAGTGCTAGTTGGGAAACTGGGAGCCAGGGCCTGTGACAGAATCAGGGAGGGAATCTCACTCTGTGGTTGGGCGGGTGGGAGGATGAAGCTGCTTTGTGTCCTAAGCAGAGGGGACAGTGAATGCCAGTGGCTGGTACAGAAATGTCCCAAGGTATTCTGAGTCGTAAACCAGGACTGAAGATCCCAGGCCATTTTCATTCATTCTGAACCTTATCTGCACAGCAGAATTACTTGAGGAAGCCTGTTAGAAGTACGCAGTGATGGCGGTTTTTGTAGTTTGTGTTTGTGTTTGTTTGGTACTGGGGATGGAACTTGGGTCCTTGTGCTTGTGAGGCAGGCAGTGGGGACCACAGAGCTAAATCCCCAGCCCTGTAGTTTGTTTTTTAAATGTGGTACTGGGGATTGAACCCAAGGCTTTTTGCTCTGGGGCCACAGGCCCCCTCCCACCAGGGTCTTGCTGAGTTGCTAGATTGTTCAGGCTAGGCTGTTATATTATAACTCTTCTGCTTCAGCCTTCCAGAATGCTGGGATTACAGGGTGTGCCACCACACCTGGCTGGAAATACATATTGTTTTTGTGGAGGGTTGTTTGTTTGTTTGAGACAGGGTCTCACTATGCAGTTGAAACAGACCTGGAACTCACTATGTAGCTCAGGCTGGTCTCGAACTCAGCGATCCTCCTGCCTCAGCCTCCTGGGTGCTGGGATTACAGGCAGGTGCTGCCACGTCTGGCTAGAAATACATATTGTTAAAAAAAATTCCCAGACCCTCTCCTACATGGGTTGAAGGATCTCTGTCTGTGATCTCATGAAATTTGTTCTCATAGCCTGGAAATGCAGAGTTTTAGGTAGTTAGGACTCACTGCTACTGGATGGCGATTCCCCCACGGGGGACTCTGGGTCAAATTCCCATGTTCTCTTCCTCCAGAGCTTGTGTTTTCTTCCAGCTCTTCAAAAGTTTCTGCATAAAGTAGAATATTCCGATACAATCTTATTTAGCTTTTCAGGACATTATTTAAAGAATATTTTTATTATGCTATTACAAGTAAAACATCCATAATCTGAAAGTCTGAAATCTTCCAGCGCCCAGAATGTTTGGATACCATCCTGATGCCACAAGTAAATTCTACACTCACCTCACCTGACAGATGGTTGCAATCAAAATGCAGGTGTACCAAAAAATATATAAAATTGCCTCCAGGTAGTACATAGAAGGTATGTATATGAAACAAATGTAGTGCTTAGACTTGAGTCCTGACTCCAAAATAATCTCATGCACATGCAAATATTCTAAAATCCTCAAAGTCTCTGAAATCAAAACAGGACTGATTCTAGCTATTTTGGATAAGGGTTACTGAACTTGTACAGCCACTTTAGATCTGATTCCATCAGGCAGACCTCTAAATATAGAAGTTTTAAAAATAGTAGCAAGGGATGGGCAGATGCTTTGGGCAGAAGCTGCAGATAGGCCCCCTAAGGCTGGGTTAGGTCTGCTAGCCCTTTTGTTTTACCTGTATAATGTGTTTTTCTTTCCTGTTTGCCCTTGAAACTAATATTTACAAGCTAGAGAATTTAGGTTAAAAACGAAACAAAGCCAGATCTTCAGTTTGCCCAGAAACTTGTCGGTTTATGCTGCGTGAAGGCTCCCACTTTCAGTGTAGGAACCTGGCAAGCTTTTGAAAAATACTTTAAATGCTGAAGGAATCGTTTTAATACAGGCAGAGATACTTTTGCAAAGCTCTAAAATTGCTGGAAACGAGTTTGTAAAACTCGTAAAGAGTAAAATTGCTTACAGCAGCTCAAGAGGAAAGCTTAAAATTCAAATGGGAAGGTCTTTCTGGGTGGTATTAATTGGAATTGTTTTCTACTTTCTGTTCCTTCTCAAAAATGCCAGAAGTACATTTGGTACCAGGATAAGAAATTCCTGTTCCTCCCTATTGTTTTCACACTTGATCTTTGCGGATGGATATTGGATCCCCATGGGTCTCTCCAGTACTCACTGCCAAGCCAGAGTTGTGTACGCCTTTGAATCTGCCTGGACTACGTGTTCTCTCTAGTCATTTTAGCTCTTCTCTAGATTAATTGTGTTTTATTTTGAGCCAAATGATAGTCTTTGGGGACAAAAAGCTAGATATTCCAAAGGGAGTCTTGTTGATGCCTAAGTTAGAGGTTTTGATTTTGGCTATTTGATGAGGTGACCAATACTTCTGAGACATTTCAATGAAATTCCTCCTAAGAGATGATCCCAGTTCTTGTTATCATAACAGACTTTCTTGTTTGGCCTTGGATTTTTTCCTCTCCAGTTTCCAGGAGCTATGGTATTTGAAAAATCATTATTTTCCAAGGTTGTTTTTGCAGTATGTTCACATTTCATTTTCTAAGAACTCTATAAGCTGCTATTTTTATATTAATTTTGTTCCTTTCTTTAAAGGTTGGAATTGCACTCAGGAGGCAGAAGCAGGAGGATAGCCATGAGTTTGAGGCCAGCCTGGGCCACATAGTGAGCTCAAGGTCAGCCTGAACTACGTGGTCAGACTCCATCTTAAAAAAACCAAACCAAAACAAGAAACAAAAGGTTGAAATCACTAGATTGACAAAGTCCTCCTTTCGCCATCCAAGTTCAGGGTCCACAACTGGTTTTCTCTGGAACTCCATTTTCTTCCCTGTTCCAGCTTGGCCTACTTTCTCTGCTTTTTCTCCTAACCCCATGATACTTTGTCAAGCCACTCTAATCTCTTTAATCCCCTGGGCTGGAGGGTTTTGAGATTGAACGTTTTAATCTAGGGGCCTCAGTATTTAAGTAATTAGAGGTCCTGTTTCCAGCTCTGTACTTCAAGTAAATCACTTTAGTTTTTTTTTTTTTTTTAATTCCAATTTACAAATAATAGAATTCTGGGATTACACTGGGCAAGAATTTGAAGCTTTGACTTGAGCTGCATGAATTAAGAAAGGAAAATGTTCTCTATCTTCCTCGCAGGCGTTTTTTATAGCCTTAAGCTTTATGGACTCTGCTTTTCCTTGGAAACCCAGCTTTTAAAATTACTTACTAGAACTTATTACCTCAGTTGTGCATGTTTATAGGGTACATTGTGCAGTAATGATAAAATCAGGATAGCCAGAATTTCTAGCTCCTTAAACGTTGTTTGTTATTGTTATTACTTTTTTTTTCTTTAAACGGTTTTTAAAATGTGAATCAATATGTAAGCTAAATGAAAACATATTTTTGACTAAATTATGTGTATCAATTAAATTAACGAATCCATGATGACATTTCAGTTACATGTGTGCAGTGTGTACCGATAAATCAGGGTAATTAACATTTCCATTTGAAGTCAAGCGAATCCGTGTGGTAATTGAGCTCGTGTGTCTGATTTATTTCACTTAGCATTGTGGCCTCAATGTGCGTCTGTGTTCCTACAGATGACTCAGTTTCTTTCTTGATGTCAGAGTAATGCTCCATTTTTTTAAAAAATCTGTTCACCTGTTGGTGGACATGCAGGCTGCTTCCGAGATGTGCTGCTGTAAACATGGATATGCGTGTGACGTCTTTAACTCTCTAGGGCAAGATAGCAGGGAACTGGCTGGATCTAATGGAATTTCTAGTTTTAGGCTTCACGGAGTCTTCACACTGATTTCCACAGTGGTTGTACCGGTTCACATTACCACCAGCAGCTCAGAAGGGCAGCCCCTCCCTCAGCATTTGTTGTTATTTCAGTTCTTGGTGGTGGCCATTCTTTCTGGAGTAAGATGGAATCTCAGTATTGTTTGTTGATTTTTTTTTTTTTTTTTTTGATACCAGGGATACAACTCCGGCCCTTGCACTCTTGTTCAGTGGTGGAACCCTTCAGCCAAATTCCTGGCCTCTCATTACTGTTTTCATTTGCGTTTGTCTGATGGCCAGTGGTATTGAGCACTTTTCATGTGTCTCTTGGCCGTTTGCATTTCTGAGAAGTGTCTGTTCATTTCTGCACCCCACAGTATGTTACCACACACAGTACCGTCAATGGGAAGGTGACAAGAGGGTCACTCGTGGTGCCCTGCTGGCTCTGTCCGCTGCTCCCTGTGCGGGAGCTGCTCTGACTTCTCCACGTGTGCTGACTCCTTTTGTGTGCACAGTGATATCATGTGGTGGGTGATGTCACCATCTGTTTTACTGGGGCACTTAGCAAGCGCAGAGGACTCCTTTGTCTAAGCCTCCCATGGCTTCCCTGGTGGTCTTGGAGCCCAGACCCAAGTAATTGGGTTTAGCACCCACTCTGATGCCCTTGAGGAGAGGAAGCAGTGCTTTTTTTTTTTTTTTAAAGAGTTGCCTCTTGAAGTATTTTGGGTATTGGTGAAAATCCTACCTGGGCTAAAGTTGAGGGAGAGAAAAGACAGGGAGAAAGATGGGGCCTAGGCAGGGCACTGCAGCAGGGTGAGCCTGCTGGCCAGTCCTGAATGTCTTTACTGACTCCGTGACTCAGAAGCAAGAATCAGGTATAGAAAGAACTCCCCCTGGCTTCCTGGCAGGCAGTGCAGCATGGGGTTCTAATGCAGGGAGACCTGGGGCAAGGAACACAACCTTGCTGGCAGTTTTTCCACCCATGATGTGGGTGTGATGGACTGTGGGGTGCTGGGGAGTCCGTATGTTGCCTCCACTGTGTGGGGCTCAGGAGGTGCTGGTGGGGACCATTCCTGTTGAAAGTTAAAGGTGGGCTGTATGGAGAAGATAGAATTTGGACAGAGGTTTATCAGAAGGAGGAGTATGTGATGTCAGGGTGGGAGAATGGAGAGCACATTGACAACTTGTTTACTCAGTAGTCTTTACAAACCTAGGAGATTCAGGTCAAGAGAGGGACCATGAATTCTCAGTTACGATGTTCTAGGTAGATAAAGCTCCCCCAGATTTTCTTTCAGAAATCATAAAAATAAGCAAAGACCCAGGGAGAGCAAGCATTTGTTTAGGGGTTACAAGCTTTTGAGAGCTGAGTGGCCACAGGGTTCTACCTCCCCTCCCGGGCCTGGGAGCTCCTTCCTGAACAACTCCTCCAGGGATTGGCAGTCCCCGGGGTAAATGTTTCACTGTATAAAAATTTAACGTGCTCTGAAATATTTTACCGTCCCCACCCTTTAGTTTCCAGTGCACTTGCTTGCTTGTTTGTCTCACTGTCAGACCTTGTAAGTGGAGCAGCAGGCAGGGTGTCTGGCATGAGTCATGTTGCACAGGGCTCCAGCTGGGGCTCTAAGGAGCTTAATGGTTTGCGTGGCATTCAGGAGTGACCTCTGAAGTGCTCAGAGCCCTTGATTTCCCCGGTGGCACCCCCTCCACGTTCATACCTCATATATGATGCCGGACTCGGTTGGACTAGAATTCGCATGAGGTGGTGATGGATACTCTGGTCTGGTGGCCCTGTGCCTTGCACCAAGGCCTTAAGCTTTGCTTTGTACCTCTTGGTGACAAAAGCCACCCAGATAGGCATTCTCTCAGTCCTTCTACTTCCAGTGACTCAGAACCGGCCAGAAGCCAGACAGCCCCCACTGACCTTTGCCCTTCGGAACCACAGGAGGAGGTGCTTTTTTCTGGCCCTCTCACCTTCCCCACCACACCCTCTTGCATCCTCCTTTTGATTACTTTGAAGCTTGACCCAGCATTTCGCAGTCGTAATCTCTGTATACAGCGGCCAGAGCAGAGCTGTGTGCCTTGCTAACACAACCTCCTGTCGTGTTCTGCCACCGCCAGAGCTTCAGAGACAGAAGCAGGTGCCCATTCCGCACCCCCCAGCCTCCTGAGGCTCTGCAGCCTGCCTGCCCCAGCCCACCGTCCTGACCTCGGAGGCACCCCAGAGTGATCTCGGCTATCCCGGGGCTCCTCCTGCCCCTGCACTGTCTCTTCCCCAGGATCCTGCCTTCTGCCAGCCTTCTCATTCTGCTCTTAAAGTTCCCACTCCTGAAAGTGGGTTCTCGGGAAGTGGTCTCCATACAGTGTGGTTTTAACCCGAAATGCTAAGACAGTTCTTGGGCTCTAGATCCCTTTAACACCCCACCCTGTCCTGGACCTTCCAGCCTTTTGCACTGGTGTCTCCGACTCCGCCCGCCTCATCAGTCTGTGTCTCCTGGTTCTACGCACTCACTCCACTCACCCTCCTGCTTTCTGCTGCCCATCAACCACTGTCCACTTTTTACAGCTCAGGCCTAAGGGTGTTAATCTAGAAACAGCCGTAGAAACCTTCCCTCTTTTTCCCTCACAGCCCCATCTCTAATGAAGACCTTTTACTATCCTTGAACTGTTACAATTTTTTTTGTGTGTCTTTTTCAAGCTACCGCATGATTCCATACAAAAATGACTTCATTAAATGAAAATCAGATAAATTATTCTTATGGTCTTTCAGTACCTCCCCCTTGCCTTCAGGATAAGAACCTAAATATTGCCACCCTTCAGCAAAGAGCTGACGTTCCTCTCTGTGCCCAGGCTGGCCTCAAATTTCTAGGCTCAGGATCCTCTTGCTTCAGCCTCAACATTTGGGATTATGGGTGTGTGCCACTGTGCCCAGCACTACCATTTCCTGCCTCTTCCTCCTCTTTGCCTTTTGAGGTGTAGATACTGAACCCAGGGACTGCACCACTGAGCTTCATCCCAGTCCTTTTTACTTTTTCGTTTGGGTCTTGTGAAGTCACCCAGGTTGGATTCCACTTGGATCCTCCTGCCTCAGCCTCCCTCAGTGGTGGGATCGCAGGCACATAACACCATTTGCCCTTCTCCTGGGGCTCATCCTTGTCTCTAGAATTGTGGCCCTCCTGCCGATGCTGCCTTGTCCCTTCCTGTAGCCCCCCCCCACCACACCCGCCCACAGCTGACTTTCTCCGTGGGCTGCTACTCACTGTGAACACCCAGTTTCAACCCTTCTCTAGTCGTCTGTGTCCTCTCTCTCACCAGGGGAATCATTTCAAGGGCAGAAATCAGTGGTGATCCCTTTGTGTTTTAACACAGGTGAGAACTGGGTCACTATTGGAATTTTTTGCCTTACTGTGTTCAACTTCAAGATTTCTTAACCCAGTTTGCTTTTGATCTGGTGTCTGAAAGACAATCTCTGAAGAACAGAGGGGAACAGTGTAGCACGTGACTGAGTTTTCTAGTTATGATACGTGGCTGGGGAACTGGCCCAAGGTCCAACAAGTTTTTTGAGGAATTGTTTTGCCATTTTCAGCTGTTTCTTTCTTTCTTTCTTTTTTTTGTACCAGGGATTGAAATCAGGCCCTTGTGCTTGTGAGGCAGGTGGCGGCACCACTGAGCTAAATCCCCGACCCATTCAGCTGTTTCTTAAATCACTTGAGCACTCTCTCGTCCATGTAAGTTTGAAAACTAGCAGCCCCGACCACTCGATAGCACTTCTTGGTGCAGTGCCCTAGCTTCTTGGCTGCTGTGTTTCTCAGTAGGAAGCTTAAGAGATTAATCAGGCTGCTGTGTGTGCTGTAAAAACTTGCAAGTAGATCTTTGTATATCTTGTGTATTTATAGGTGCTTTCCTCTGTATTAATAAGGATTTCCTTTAGTGAGTACTGTATAAGAGATGCAGATAATCCTGAAAAGGAGTCAGTTTAATATTTTGCCACTGAGTAAACCACTTGTTCCAGGGATGAGCTGACCACACTTTGCCCCCAAGGCGTCCATAGGTAGTGCACGTCCTAGGAACTTAAGAACTACTGACCCTAACAAAAAAAAAAAAAAAAAAAAAAATAA
>NW_022900949.1:37755347-37770508 GCF_012274545.1 Fukomys damarensis
GCCGCGCTTAAAAATAAAAACAACCAACCCAAAAAAAAAAAAAAAAAAAAAAAAAAAATTACTGACCCTGTAAATGCCTGCTGGCAACATGGGCTTCATTTTCTATAAGATTAATGATCTTGCAGTAAAAGGCAAAACAAAACTCAGGTTCCTTTTATCTCCCTTACATTCTGTTGTGATTAGTGAGCTAGTTGCTAAGGCAAGGGCAAAAACACTGGTGTATTGTTCTGGACCTGATCGGGTCTTTATTGTTATGACTCACCTACAGTTCACAGATGTGCTCTGTGTGAGTCAGGTAAGGTAGTGTTCTGTGGTTTGTTTTGGGGACATACGGCTTATGAGCCTATTGATCTGTGGAAGCACATTTGGCACATGCTCGTACGGCCCCAGAGGGGCCCACAGTGGTGAAGTGAAAGGGGCTGCCTCTTGCTTCGCCCCTTCCCTGGCAGGGCCTGTGTGGGCTGTTCAGGGGAACTGGAGACATCTGCAGTGTGTGTGCTGTACAAGGCTGGGGCTTTCTCCGAAAGAGGAATACATCTCCCAGTCTCTTACTCCCTATCCCTTCTTGTGAGGGGAGGAAGGATAAAAGCCAGCACTGGAGAGTGGCCACCTAGGGAGGGCCAGGTCCGGAATGGTGTATATATATATGGTTGCCATCATCTAGAAGTTAACTTCGTGTTGAAGTCTGGATTTTGGTATTTTCCACTAAAAGAACCACAGAAACAAAGGACTTGTGTTCTTCCAGAGGAGTGATGAGCTGGCCCACAGGGTCCGTGCTGGCCCTGCCTGGCTCTTGTGAGTGTTGGACACTTTTCCTGTGAATCAGAGCCTTTCTGTGTTCACAGGCTTGCTGCTTGCTCTGAGAAGACCTGGAGATGAGAACCTAGACACTCAAGACTTGCCTTTTTGGAAGGAGTGCTACGGACTTGTCTTCAGTGTCATCTAAAGTTACAATGTGATTGATTTTCAAACTTTCAAAAGAAACTTTGCTTTTATCTGAATATGTTTTCTCATAAGCCTTCAAATGTATGACTTAGGCACTGTTTTATGTTTTAAAGAAAAAGCACGCAACCCCAACACACTGATAATGTTAGCGAGATTGACAGTTTCCCATTTAGGTGACTTTGCCAAATGCTGTGGTGCGTGGATTGGTACCCTCCTTGTCATCAAATAAGATCAATTTTCCTGACTGTGTACTGAGGAAGTGGATAGTTGTTAGTCCATTTTTGCAGCTATAAGAAAGTATTTTAGAACAAGTAGTTTATTTCTTGTAGTCTGGAGGCTGTGAAGCCAAGATCAAGACATTAACAATCTTGGTGTCTGCTGAGAGCTCACGCTCTGCTTCCAAGATGGCGCCTCCTGCTGCAACCTCATGTGGTGGAGGGGACAAAAGAGGATGAATGCGGTGTCCTCATGTGACAGAATTGGAAGGGACAAAGGAATTCATGCGTACTGAAGGGCACTAATCCCATCCATGAGGGCCGTTACTTTAGATGACCCACGTTTAAGTGTCCATAGGTTACAAGTCGGCATTTTTATCAGCAGTGTGACTGGATAATGTCTAAGCTGTTCTTCCTTCTTGGATAGCATTTTTCTTCTACAGCTACGATTGCAAAGAATTTTGATGTGTTAATATTTGTAACTAGGAATAAGTATATTAAAATATGCAATAAATTAAAAATGTAATCCATTGGACGCCATAGGCAATTGGTGTGTTGTTGGAGAAAGGGAAGATACTTTTAAGTTCTTGTGCTTTCATTTGTTTGTTTTAAGTAATTAGGTGGGGCATTTAGAAATTATACATAGGATTTGGAGTTAAGGAAGACTTGGGCTTGAAGCTTTGCCTTGCACTAGTTGTTACGCTACAGGTGAATTAACCTGCTCAAGTTTCAATTTCTTATCTACAAGGTGGAAATAATAGAATATTCCTCATAAAGTGGTTGTCAGGTTAAAGTAAGAAAATGTATATGAAACCCTTAGATCAGTATCTTGAGTTATTATCATGCTTATTTTAACATTGTCTAAAGGTGTAAGTGCAGTAGCCTCCTCTGTTTATGTTGGTTTATAATCTGAAGTTTAGAGACTTAATAATTTTTTTCTTTTTTTTGGTACTGGGGATTGAACTCAGGACCTCGAGCTTGCCAAGCAGGCGAGGTGCCACTGAGCTAAATCCCCAGCGCAAGACTTAATAGTTTTAAAAGTGGGGCTGGGGTTCTAGCTCAGTAGTTCTGCTGCCTGCCTCATAAGCTCAAGGACCCAAGTTCGATTCCCCGTACCAAAAGAAAAAAAAAGTTAAGCATTGTCACTTTTGATTGGTTCTCTTGTCAGCGTGGAGCTGTGGAATCAGAAGATGGGTTAATTTCCCTTCACATTTGAAGCATATAATATAATACTACCTGAGCTACAGGGTGGCTGTAAAGATTAAACAGGGTACAACTGGAGGATGTGCCACCTTCCTTTGTGCAGAGCAGCCAAAGGAAATTACAGTGTGAGAAAAATAGCGTATTAATTATCTTCATTGACTTCACAGCTATGCTCAGAAGTCACCGTAATCCATGAAGCATCCTAGTATTGTTTTAGATGGGTGTTACCGTATTTCTCAGTTATTTTGGTGACATAATGAAATTCTATGCCTTAAACTTAATTTCAGTCAAGCTTTAAAATATGGCACCTTTATAGTAAAAGACTTAAATAGTTTGTGTCACTAGTGAAGTATTGTGTACCTGCTGTATTTTCAGGATTCTAGAATTATATGAGTTACGGGAATTTTATGGGGCTGGTTCTAGCCTGTAAAGGATCTGGTGTTATCTCTAGGCGTGATGACAAACATGGAAAAAGCATGGGCAGTACTGCAGACAGTAAGGTGTAAGTCTTGTGGTCTGCGTTGCAGGTGCACTGAGGGTAGGCATAAGAGCATATAATTTGTGAGGGCCTCCTTAATCCCACACAGGGTGGTAAGGGGAGGATGGCCTTACTGTAGAATATCAGCAGGGCACCAAACACACCCATCCAGCTTCTGGGTAAGATCATGCTGGTTACAACACAAACTTCCTCAGAGTAGATTGAGCACACCGGTCTGTAGGTGTCATGATGTGACTTAGGGATATACACATCCTCATATGCGGACACACACACACAGCATATCCAACCTTGCTGTTCAAAAATGACCATTAATCAGGATAGATCAGGTGAAAAGGCGAGGCGATCATAAGCGGACTTAAATAGCAGCAATACGATGCAGTGCCACAGTCGTCATAAGCACCTTGTAATGGTGGACCTTTTAGAGCTTTCAGTGATAGCAAACAGCCCGCTGTAGCACGAGTGCCATAGATTCACTACCACTGTATGGGTTGTAACTGCTTGGGGCTGTGTCCTCAAAGCATGGAGGAAAGAAGTATAAAGTCCTAGTTGGAGATGGGACAGTGTTGTAGGAAAAAAAATAAGATTGAACCCTGAAGGTGATTTAAAAATGATTTCCTTGCTTCTAAAAAACTTAAATCAGTTCAGAATTAAATTTTGCCTATTATTTTCTTCCTCCTTCCTCTGTGGTTTACTTAAAAAAAAAATAACAGCAGCATAACCTTTATTTGGTGACAACATAGGAGAAGAGAAGCCACTTTTTTTTTTCAGCTTTGAGTTTATTGGTACATTTTAGGGATACAATACAGTTACATTCATTGTTGGGATCTTGTACCTCTACATGACAAGTCTTGATTCTCATGAGAATCCACTTTTAATGTATGTTTTTATTATTGACAGCTGCTGCTGCCAATACCATACTGTAGAGATGTTTGAGGGATGTTTTTTAGAAGGCCTTTGTGATAGCAACTGTTGGGAATTTATTTCTGTCTAGGCCAGCTGGTTGCCCTGAAAGTTGTTGTTCAGGACTCAGAGGAGGTGGGAAGCTGGAGTCTGTTGGAACATTCTCAGAGGTGAAGACAATATGAGGCCGTAAAGATCTCCTTCCGAATGTCAGAGTAGGATAGAGAGTGTCAGTCTCCACACAGTCATAAAGATACGGGTTATTTTGTTAAAAGCCTGTGTTTCATGTCCCTTGTTTGTGACCTGATAATTTTTATTTATTGATTGGCGCTGTGAAATAGAGTCATGGCATATATCCTAATGAGGGTAGGATTCATCCGACATCCCAGAGTGAAGACGTATTGAGTAATGCTCCAGTAGTTTGCTTTCTAGTGGCCTACTGTAATCCTCTGTAGGGACAGTGGAGGAATAGACTACTAGATCTTGCTTTAACCTTGCAGCCCTGGAACTCTGCCTCGCAGCTTTCTTGTTCTGTCCTCATCCTGAAAGTGGTTTGTCTGGAGGGGCATCTTGAAGGGCTTCACCTTGAGGTTCGTCAGCACTTGTCTGCTGGACAGCGCACCAGCCCCTGCATGGATCCCTCCACCCTAGGCAGCCCAGGGGCCCGGCTTGCAAAGGCCTCATGTTTCCTATCCATTAATGAACTCAGTGTATTAAGGACCCATTGCAGACCCAGGTGTCACATACTGATGGCTTCATCAGCTCAGAAGAAACAGGCTGATGTGTGGGAAAGTGGGAAGATTACAGAATGGAAGAAAGGGAAAAAGACAGGCTTTTCTGTCATGGGAAGGTAATAATAAAAATGATAACATCTGTGTGTGAGTAGGAATGTGCTCTGTGTGTACAAGCCCCATGTTTAAGCTGTTTGCATGCAGTGAGCTTAACACTCGGTCCACATGGCTTTAAGCCATGGAATCTGACTCATAGCACTGTTCTGCACAGCCAGAGCTGCTGCAGATGCCCTCGACAAACACCACAGATTTGTAAGATTTGCTGGTTTTCAGAGTCTGCTCATGTCCCTTCCATAATGTGCAAGAAAGTGTGCCTTCTCAAGAATTCCTGTTTGCATCTGTGCATTACAGTGAGAAGTGAATTCCACAGTGTTTGAATTAACATTTGTGTTTAACCAAGATTATATGTGCATGAATACTATGGAACTTCAGGGACACTGTTAAATTCACGAGTCCAGGACCTACGGAATATGTGTTTAGTGCTTTAAACATTGCCCAGTCTTTTCTGCTTCTGTAAGTGTTCAGGTAGAGACTTGATGATCAAAAAAAGGTCGGCCTACCCGTTGTAGCCAAAATTTAGTTTCTGCAGGATTTCTGGAAAACGTGTTTCTAATATGTCAAAACTGGTTTGACTTAAGCTAAAAAGAAGCCTGACTTGTTTAAAGAAACCAAAAATGGTTCACATGCCAGATTTTGAATGCACATTGAATAGTTCAATTCTTAGTGGACTTTTATGTTTTTTATTCTGATTTTTATATCTATCATTGTGCTAAAAACTAAAATTATATGCCGAGTTACAATACTACCGATAAATGTTTTATTTTTTATGTGGGGTTTTTTCATATGTATATAATTATATTGTTAGGAACAATTTTAGTGTTAATGAGTAACTCAGTAAGATACTAAGGTGACTATGTTGGCATATCACAAATAAAATAAAACTTAGGAAACTCAGGGTCATTTGCTTTGAAAGCTATAATACTAGAATCACTTAAACAATTTTTTCCTCTACACTTGGAAAGTTCCGCTGCCAGTGAAGTGTGTTCCTGCCCCTGAGGTTGCCCACACTGTGAGCGTGAGGGTGGATCTGCTGTGGGAGGGATGCAGCCCTGTGGTGGAGTGAGAAGGCAAAATAGGTAGAATGCACGAGGCTCTGGGTGGGATCCTTGGTGCTTCACAAAGGAAGAGAAAAACAAACTCTTGTACCTACTCTCAGTTGCCTTTTACCCTTGTGCTAGAATTAGTTCTGGAGGAAATTGTCAACCAGATGGGAGTTTTACTTCAGACCCGTGCTCAGGAGTAACCTGGCAGACACATTCCTTATTAGGTGGAGTTTAATAGGAACTCCCTTTGGTAACTTGGATATTTTGTTTGTGCGCTATCAGCGGCCTTAATCCTGTAGATTTTCCTACTGGCCTTGAAAGCAGAGCAAAGCCTAAACCAGTTTGGAGTCTTCCCAGGCCTGGCTTGGTTGGGGAAGATGGGAGGAGTGGAGGACTGGCCATTTCATAAAGCCGTGCACGTTTAAACTATGCCCACGGTGCGTTGTACAAGTCAAAATTGCCAAAGGGACAGATGTTCGATGTTGCCAATTTCAGACTACAGGGGGAAGGCATATATTGCTAAGCAACGGTGTACTTGAGAGAGTGTTTTTAGGAGCAGAGCCAAGGGAGTTGTGCCTGAGAGCACTCGCTGCTTCTTGTGGCTCAGTACCAGGAGAGGCAGGCAAAGTTCTTTCCTGTCAGGGCCGCCATTGCCGCCGTCAGTACAGACAACAGTGACATGGTGACACCGTGAGCTGGCAAGGGATGTGTGCAAACAGGGACGTGTTGCTGCCATGTGGGAGGGCAGCAAGACACATTGAGGGAGGTAAGTGCCCACCACCCCCAGCCACTCTGAGCAGGCTCCAGCCCAAGGTGCAGGTGGGGCAGAGGGCAGTGAGCTGACGCCAGGCAGGTGAGGCCTCAGGAGAGTGTGTGTCTGCCTCTTGTCCTTTCCTTTGCTTGTGCCTTGGTCAGAGGTTAACATCAAAGCGGGGAGCACCAGAGGACACCTCTGTGGCTGAAGGCTGCTGTGTGCATGGCCTCCAAACAAGGTAAATACGCTCCTAGCCGTCGGCATCCCCAGCCTCGCCTTTTGTGGATACTTGACAAGTGACAGACAGGTGCGGTGCGCAGCTTTTCTTCTTCGCCTGCCCTGGAGACCTGACAAACCTCTGGAGACCTGCGTGGTTGTTAGTTTAGATTTTGAGGCTTCTTTCCCTGTCCTCCCTCCCACCCTGCTGAAACGATAATGGGAGGAACGGGAGAGAAAGTACAGTTTGTATTTGTAGAAAAGTGACAACATGTTCTTGGTGGTATGTTTTACAGAATCGGAAACACAAGCATTTAATGGTTCCATAGACTCAGATGTTTTTCTTCATCTTTCAAACTCTTCCAAATTTTGAATAGCTTGGCAAATGCTGATGGCTGGTTTTCTGAAGAAAAATACAAATTGAAGATTGTGACAGCTGAAAAACTAGATGCACATGTCTACCTGTGTGTGTACACAAACATGCTTGCCTGTGAACGTGCATGTGCACGCACACTTTCCAAGATCTTACTGCTTCTTGTTTTCCAGCAGATAATCTAGAATTTAAATCTAACTTAGAAGATTGATGAGCTTCCTACCAGTTGTAACATGTAGGTTGTACAAATTTTTACAAGTCTAGAAACATTTCAAAATAATTTTTACTTTGCTAGGCATGGTGGCACATGCCCGCAAACTACCATTGGGGATACTGAGGAAGGAAGCCCACAACAAGTTTGAGGCCAGCCTGAATTACATAGCAAGATCCTGTTTCAAAAAAAAAAAAAAAAAAAAAAAAAAAAAAAAAAAAAAAAAAAAAAAATTTTTTTTTTTTAAAGTTCGGGGCTGGTAGGTGTGTACTAGCGAAGTTCAGTAAACTTTTAGCTCTGTGATTCTCACTGATTTATCAACATAGTTTATGGTCACATAGTCCATATCTGTGAGTGTAGACCTAAGTGATAAGAGAAGCTACCAAGGAAAGATGACATTATTATTTTCAGTTTTCCCCCTCAGAAGACAGGTAGTTTACTTAAGGTTAAACTGTACTGAAACCTGCCAAAAATGTATTACAGATACAGACTCCCCCAAATTATTGTGATGCACCTGCAGTTCCTTGACTGATTTGGATAAACATTTTTGACCTTTTTTTTAGTAGGAACTGTGTCATAAAATGAGTTGGAAGATCTGTGGCCAGAAGATTTAGGAGGAGGCAACAGAGAAATTTCTAAGGGTTAAGTCCTCCCCCACATAGTTTAAAAAAACAAAACAAAACAAAGTTCTAGTCCTTGGAAAAGTGGTATATTTCATGCCAAAAGCTGAGAGGTTTTTTTTTAAATGGAAGAAACTACTTGATGTTGAGATGTCTCTTAGAGATTTATTAAAAGCGACATTAGGTGAGACACCCAGGCCGAGCACCCCTGTAACTCCTTTTAGTCTCTTTGTCCACGGAGGCCTGGCCCTGAGGCCCTGATGCAGAGCACAGCTCATTTCTGCACAGCGTTAAAATTGTACGCCAGTTAAAGAGATTTGAGTCAAAAAGACCTTAAAATGTTTTTTAGATAGCATGCATCCCTCAGAAGTGCAGTGGGTTCCAGGAAAGGGCAGTGTCCAAAGCTCTCAAGCCAGGTGGGTCATACACACAGACCCAGGGACTCTGGGTGGTAGCCAGGACTTCATAGCTGCTTTATGTATAAAGGAGATGATTTTCTCCTGTGGACTCAAGCCACTTACCTTGAAAGGCAATTTGCAGAGGTAATTAATTGCTTTTGTTGCTGTTAGAATGGTCGCTGACTTTCCCTTCTCTGACACCTAGATTCCACATTCTAGAGAAGTGCCAGAGGCAGGGGGCTGTGGGAAAGATGGGAAGTGAAGAATACGAGGAACACAAGTGTGCGTGCTGCGCCTTAGACCCCGAAGTCTGCAGTCAGTGTGTGCATGTGTGTGTCAGAGCACAGCAGCCCAAAGCCACTGGGGAGAGGAAAACAGATTTGAGATGTCACTGTTCTGTGTGCCCAGAAAGGGGACAAGCCGTTGCTTCCGAAGTTTCAGAATTGTGGTAGTGCATAGGGTAAGTGTTTAAATGCTTTATCTTCAGAAAGCATTAGAGTACATTTTTTTCCACAAGCATTTTTCTTTGTCACATATTACCCACCTGCTTAAAACAAATTCACAAGTAACTCTTGACATATATTTATTTTGCCTTAGGTATTTAATAAATTCTGGTGCTTGTTGGGTGACTATTTGTTCAAAACCTTGTTATTTACTACATTTCCGCCTCTTGCCAGTGCAGTAAACTAATGTATTAGATGAGCCTTCCTGGGTGTCTGTTGTAGTCTGTTCACAAAGGTCATGCAGCAGCAGATTATTAAGTCTACTTGAGGTTCAGTGGAATTACCAATTTGTATTTTTTTTAAACAGCTGACTGGTTTTTAATACGTTATAGAAAGATAAGTTCCTTAAATTTCGCTGCTCTTTGGTAGGATTGCATAAAGAGGACCATTTATGACATTCTGATAGTAAGTGTATACTCCCAGAATGGATTTTTCTCAGCCCTAGCAGTTAGCCCTGATTTTACCGGCATTCAAGTGGGGATACGGTGGAAAAGAGGAGCGTGCTGTGCAGATCAGGGTGTGAGGGGCAAGGGCACCTTCACTAGCTGCTGTCTCCTGTGTCTGTTTTGGTGTCAGTAGTAATCCCAGGGGAGTTTGAAGCTCAGTTTCTTTTGGGTATGCCTCTAGCCTCTAGCTTCAGTAATTTTCTTTTCTCCCCACTAGATTCTATTTTTTTAAAAATAATTAATGACAGGAGATAGACAGCTGACACCTCGCCCAGAGGAGACAGTTGTGATTGCTGCTGGACTGAGCCCGGGATGAAATCTTTAAGTCCTTTCAGACAAAGCACGGATTAAAAGGCTTATCTTATTCCTGTGACTTCATTTTCTTTCAACCTCATCCAGAAACTGATGGAAAGTTATCTTTTTCTCCTAGTGCTCTTCAGGGTAGCCTAGGCTTGGCGATGAGGAGTGGTGTCCAGGCTCCCTGTGGAGGTAGAATTAGTCAGAGCTCCTGGGTATAGGCTGCCTCTTCCATCCCATGGATGTGAGACTTTACAGTGGGCAACAGTGCAGGTTTATACACCTATAAATCCTGCCGTTGGGTTTAGACTCTGGCCTCATCATCAGTATGATTTGTGAGAAACAGTACATGCTAGCGAGAGAGGGAGGGAGGAGTGCCTGGGGCACTGTGGGTGGTGACAGGGACACAGTCCAGCGGAAAGGCTGCTCCTGCTTTGCAAAGTTGATGTTCACAATCAAAAAATAAATCCTTCCCAGGATACTCTGAAAGCTGTTTGCATCAGTAGGATTGGTTGTGCAGGGGAAACAGCATATAGTTGAGGCCACTTAAAAGAACATGTCAGTGTATTATCACCGGAATGGCATGCCGTGTCCTCCTACTTCCTTTTACCTCCCCTTCTTCCCCCTCTTCCTCCTCTCCTTTTCTTCCTCCTCAAAATGCCTTTTTAGCTATTCTTTCAAAATCATTCAACTACATCCACAATGGGCTTCCCAAGGCCTCCTGTGTGAGTTCTGCAAAGGCACAGTGTGATAAAGGCTTAGACCACTGAGATCCAGGTTCCCATATTACATGGCAAGTGTTGGTGACTCTCAGTCAGTTAGTTGTTGGGAAGTTGGTAACTGGGATCAAGCACTTATTCTCACACTGGTGAGTTTTTAACCATTTGTTTTTCATCCAGGTGCTTTGTTTGAAGTGAATTTAACCCTATTCCAGGTAGACCCCAACCTCTTGACTTCTGCATTAAAAAGTTAGTGGGTGTATTATTATAAATGATAAGTATGGAAACATTTCTCCATAAAATTGGATGGTTCGTTAGGCACTGTTTCATTTGTACAGGAACCTTGCAAACACTAAAAATTACAAACTCGCAAATGGTTTTCAGGATTCACAGTGGCAGTAACAATGAAACCAGCACTTTAATTGAGCCTCATATTTTTGCATATTATTATCAAGTGAGTGTTTTCAACAGTTTTGTATGCAGAGAACAGCTACTTCCTGTTTTGTTTCTATGCCAAATCTCAGGAACTAATCCTAGATTTCATAACTATGTAAGAAATTAATTTTTGGGGGGGGCAGGGATCGAACTTGGTTCCTTGCACTTGTGAAGCAGATGCTGGAACCACTGAGCTAAATCCCTGGCCCAAGAAATTCCTTCTTTAGCTAGAGATCAAAACAGAATTTCTGGCATTTTTCAAGCAACTCGGTTAATAGAGCTGAGCTTTTACAAATTTTTGTATGCTTTAGGAATCTTTATGACACCAGTTAAAGCAAATCACTTCATTGTTGTAATCAAAGTGACCGGAAAAGAACAGCACATTCTCTATTTATCTTGATTTTTAAAGACTGATATTTCTGAAGAAATCTTCTGTGAGGTTTTGTAAGTGTCGGTAATATTTAGCCTGTTTTTGCTTTAGTTGACAAAAGACAGGCAAGGAGGTGATGCAGTTTGCCTGTGAAAAAGCATTTCACTGAAAGGTACACTTTAAAACGTTAGGACATAGGCTCTCACCTATTACACGAAGGAGGTGCTGGACTCCTGGTTGTCCAGGGTTTCCTCCTGCATTTATGCTAGGGAATTTCTTGGTCTGCTGGATGGAGAGCCACACCCTTCCTTCTGGCCTCCTGTGCCCCCACTGCCTGATCTTTTGTTCCCCTACCTCAAAGAACTGATGTTACTATCACACATGAAACTTTTCTTTTCGAGAAACTTGTGTCCTCTATCTGCATATGGTGAACAATTTTTTTTTTTTTTTTTTTTTTGGTACCGGGGATTGAACTTGGGGCCTTGGGCTCATGAGGCAGGCACTGGGACCACTAAGCTAAATTCCTGGCCCGTGAACAACTTTAAATGGAAACATCTGGGGTGGTTGTGGTGACTGATGTATTGTAGTTAAAATGGACATTAGAGTACCTTTTTTTTAAAAAAAAAATCAAGGATCTCTGGATCTTAAAAATAATCCTTGTTGGAAAGTTATACGGAGTTTTACAAATATCTACCATCAAATATAAACCCAGAATTCACTACAAGGTAACTCCACAGTTGCTTTCTGGCTAGCTCCTGTTTTGGTAGTTCATTTGAGATACATGGAGATGATTAAAATCACGCTGCCCGACTTCAGAGATATTTAACTGCCTTTCTTGCGTTAGTCCAGAATTGTTTTAAGACTTGGAAGATAACCAGATGAATTAAATCCTAATTCCTGCCTGTGAGAAGACTGTCTGCTGGGGACAGACTGGAACGCCGCGGTTCGCAGTTCAGAGTTGAGTGTGGTTGGAGAGGCGAGGTGTGAAGTTCTCTCCCAAAAAAGGAACAGCGGCATCTGTGACATCCCTGTTGTCATTGCCTGCTTTATCTTAGATCTTTTTCCACAGGAGGAGAGCGCTTGGTCTCTCCACAATAAATATTGTTGGGAGATAGCAGTAAGTGTTCTGTAGATGCTTTATCATTTTAAGGAATCTTTTTTTATCAGTCTTTTTCCTCCTGAAAGATTGATTTGGAGAACCATAGAGACTTCTGCAGACTGTGAAATGTGTCCGCCTTCCGTCTGGCAGGTGGCTTGACATGAGACCGTGGTGTTCAGGGGAGAGATGAGTTCTTCCGTGTGTACCAGAGAAGTGACCTAGGGCCAGGGTAGAGCTCAATGGCAAGCAAGGCCCAGGGTTTGATCCCCAGCACCAAAAAGAAAGGAACTATCCAAAACCTTTCGATAAAGGATAATTAACAACCGTTTTAAAGAGAATTAGTTAAAGTTGGTTTTCATACTTAAATGATAGCCACAGTTTTTAAGAAAAACTCAGGTTGCCTCCCTTCTTGTGTCCTAAATTGTTTTCATTGTCATTCTTGTATTAATTTGGACCTTAAACATGTCCCTACATCTGTCCAAGAATCTTAAAATCTCTTATCCTAAAATTTGGGGTGTGGAGGTAACATTAAATGGTTGCCAGAGGGGTTGCTAAGTTATCCTTTGTACCTCTTCCAGCTGAGGTAGAGACATCTGGGCAGGATGGGTGTGTTTTAGAACAAGTTAGCTGGTTTAGGTCGTTTACTGTATGTTCACAGAACACAGCTTTATGTCAAAACCTTTTTCAGCCAGCCTCCCCCTGTACTCTGTCTCTTAGAAATGATAATTATAGTGTCATCACATAAGTACATGTGTTTACTTATATGCCATTAACTTCAACATGCATTATCTTATTTCTTCCTTCCTTTGAGGGGGAGCATTGGGCATCGAATACAGAGGACCTTACACCAAGCAATATCCTCAACCCTGTTTATTATTATTATTTTGAGATAGGGTTTGGCTAAGTTGCTTGTTCCTGGCCAAAACTTTAAGATCCTCCTGTGTCAGCCTCCTGAGTAGCTAAGTTACAGTTGTGCACCATTGCATGTAGTTTTTTATTTCTTCCTTATAACAATCGCTTGTACATCTCAAATGTGTGTGCTTAGAATGTTAGTTGAGGGCTGGGGATTTAGCTCAGTGCTGCTGCCACTTGCCTCGCAAGTGCAAGGTCCTGAGTTCAATCCCTGGTATGCCCCCCATAAAAAAAGAAAGAAAAAGAATGTTAGTTGAATGGACTAAAAAAGCAAGTGCTCCTCTGTCACTGCCTCGCAAGTGCAAGGTCCTGAGTTCAATCCCTGGTATGCCCCTCCATAAAAAAAGAAAGAAAAAGAATGTTAGTTGAATGGACTAAAAAAGCAAGTGCTCCTCTGTCAGGGACACTGTGTCTACTTTGAGGGTTATCAAGAGTGAGTTACCACACAGACTCTGGGTCCTGCCTGGACTGCAGGCCCTCGTGGTTTCTGGCCACAGGCCCCTCACAGTGAATAGGAGAGGTGTCTGTGACTCTGTCAGCACAGTTCTGTGTGGGAGACCCAGAGCACTGGGGACAGGTCCTTTCCAGGCATGTGCTGGGAAGAAAGAAAGTTATACAGGGGAAAGCTAACGGAGAGAAAGCACTTGATTGAATAGCGAAGGACATTCAGCTACACTTTGAGAAAAGGGTTTAGCTCTATAGGTCTCGTATTTGTGTTTGTATTTATGAACATATAATGTGTTTAATAGTTCAGAATTTAAAAGTGAAAATGGACACAATCGAAATCTGCCTCCTGTTTCATTCCCAGCTACCTAGTTGTAGAAGAAATTGCTGTTAGAAGAGTTTCTTGTGTATTTTTCCTGGTGTGTCATGTGCATACTGAAATCTATGTAGATGGGCTCTTCTCATGAATGAATACTTTTTCAATGATAATTTTCTTAACCACTTACCTACCAGAGACGCTTAGATTATTTCCAGTATCCTGATGTTTGCAAACTAAAGGGATAACGCTATGTATATTCTTTTATACAGACAGTGCTTAGAAATCAGACAGAAGCCAGGCATGGTGGCACACATCTGTGATCCCAGCACTTGAGAGGCTGAGATAGGAGGATCTCTGCAAGTTTGAGGCCAGCCCGGACTATAGAGCGAGACCTTGTCTCCAAAACAAAAACCCAAAGTCAAACAGCACATGTAACTAGAAATTCATAGCAGTTGCCAAGTAGCTGTCATGTCCCTTTAGCTTACTACCAGCCACCGTATTTGAATGTCTGTGTCCCTACTGCTTCCCATTGATACTATGGTCAGTCTTTTGGTTGTTTGCCAATCTGATATAAGAAAAATAGTTTCTCAGAGTGGTTTCATTGTTTTGAGGAGAAACACAGTGCAGACTAATTTTCTTCTGTCCCATGTGTGTTTATTTCCATTTAGTCTGTTCAGGTATTGATTTATAATTCAGAAAGCCTACAGTATCTACTAAGTTTCTAAAGCCCTAAAGGTTAGAAATGCAGGGTTCACTGTGCATGCCTATAATCCTTATTCAGGAGGCTAACGCAGGAGACTCGTGAGTCTGAGGCCAGCCTGCACAACTTAGGCCTTGCCTCAAACTAAAAGCTGGGAAAAGCAGAACCTTACTTTCAAGTTCTGACTCTGAATGAAGACCAACAAGTATTTGCTGGTGGTGTCTGTATGGCAGGTGAGTCAGTGAGGCAGAGCTGGCCCCTGCTTTTAGGGAATTTGTAACGTAGAACCAGCAGAAGTGACCCGGCCATGGGGACAGCTGGTCCCAGGAGTGCCTGCCAGTTTGGGTTGGGGGCTGTGTCTGCAGCTGAAGGCTGAGCAAAATTTGTCCTCACACGGTGGCAGAGGAAAGAAGTTCTGGTGGCACACGCTTGTAATCCCAGTACTTGGAAGGCTGAGGCAGGAGTATTGCTGTGACTTTGAGGCCAGCCTGGGCTACAGAGTGAGACCCGGTCTTTAAAAAAAACAACGTCTGGATAATGAATGTGGGCACTGTACATTATCCCATGCATCAGTGCCTTCTGACAGTCACCTCCTTTCCCATTTGTCCTTCACACCAGCGCTCCTGTAATTTGACCGTTTAACCCAAGGCAGAGAGAGAGAGAGAGAGAGAGAGAGAGCGCGCCCGCCT
>NW_022900949.1:37770771-37780611 GCF_012274545.1 Fukomys damarensis
CGCGCCCGCCTTGTCCAGGAACAGAGCCAGGGCTGGCCCAGGAAGCGGGCCTCCTTTTCCAGCTCCCGGCCAGGTGCGCCTGTTTCCTGGTTAGCGATAACTGGGCTTTCGGAGAGCAGCCCTGCAGTGCAAATGCTGCTCTGCTGAAATCCGAGAGTCTTAAGCGCAGTATTAGGAGCCTCCCGGTCTCGGTGGTCAGGTGTGTTTCTTCCGTCCAGCTCCTTTTATTTAGCTTAGGGAAACACGCCACGTCGTGCGTACGTAGACAGTACTTGCCAGCGTTTTTCACAAAGAAAGGTGTCTGCCTCTCTCTGCGATTCCGCCCTATTCTTCCCAGAGTGGAGAGAAGCCTCAGCAGCACTGCTGCCCTTCCTTTGGAAGAACTGGGAAAGGTTTTTCTGGGGAAAGGAGTGGAAAACTTTGCCCTTAGCTGATTGGTTAATGTCTTGCAGCGTCCTCTCCAAGGCTCCAGAAATCCAGTTTGACGGGATTCTGAAGCTAGCTAGGCCACAGCAGGGCAGTTACAGTCTGGGTGTGTGTGTGTGGGGGGTGTGGGTGTGGGTGTGGGTCGTGTTGCAGGTTTGTTTGGGTTGTTTTTTTTTTTTTTTATTTTTTTTTTTTTGGTCAATACTGGGGATTGAACCCAACTGAGCTATATCTCTAGCCTTTTATTTATTTTTATCTTGAGACAGTATCTCACTAAGTTGCCAGACTGTGTTCACACTTGAAATCTTCACGCTGCAGCCTCCCAGATCATTGGGATCGTGGACGAACATCACCACACCTGGCTTCCTTGTTTTAAAAATGGGGATGAGGCCTATCACAAAGGTTGATATATTAAATAGAGCTGTATATAGATTGCCCTAAGAAATTGTTTCATTTAAAAATTTTTGTTGCAGCAATATATTTTACAGTGTGAAGACAGACAATTCAGTGTAGCTTTCCTCTCTGCTGACCTAATGGTTAGTTTTATAATCAGTGATGTCAAGTCAAGGAGATAATGGTATGTGTGAAGAGTTTGCACTCTCCAAGAAACTTGAGTACACTTATGGTCGCTGTGTGAAGGCCCTTCCCCCACACCAGGACCCGGACGTGGGAAGTGACTGCAGGTAGGCAGGAGGGGGCGCCCTCCTGCTCCGCAAACCTAGAGAGGGACCTTCCTTTCTCCCCTGAGGGAGAACGAGGCAGAGAAGCACTGTAGACTAGATTTCCAGCCATACAGCTATATTCATGCTTGATTTTGCTCTTGGTCATCTCTTGTTCTTTAAGACTGTCTTGACAGAGTCTTACATTCAATTTGCAGAGAAGCCATGGCAAGACCATGGTGTTAAAGGGAGAGCCTGCTTCACATGCCAGCAGTGACAGAGCTCAGCTGAGGACTCTAGGAACATGGGTTTAAGAAAGGGATTAGGACTGATGGTTTGGTCAGCCACTCCTCCCCTTTGGGAGATGTCCTTGCAGCCGATGACTTGGAGGTACCGAGTTGTGCTTTGTTATGCAGGCAGCAGACAGCCTGTCCCAGCAGTCACACCTGAGTAACCTTCTCTCCAGTCTGCCTGTCTCTGCTCTGGGTAGGGAGCAGAGTGGAGACGGGACTGTCAGGTAGGTGGCCCAGAACATGGGCTCATACTAGGTAGACTGCGCTGAAGCCTCCTTCTTGTATACAGGTGTGGGAGGTGGCAGTGCACAGAGAAGTATTTGGGGCACTGGCTCTCCATTCACGACACATGAGAGAAATAGAAAGCAAATGCTAACATTTGGGAAGTCTGGGTGAAGGCTATGTGGGAATTCCTTTTAGTATTGTAGTGCTTTTCCTGTCAATGTGAAATTATTTCTAAAGAAAAGGTTAGAAGTATAAATCTTGGCATTTTTCCATGCAGGCATATAGATTTATATGAGTCACTCTGCATGACATACTGCTGCACAGATACGTGTGCTGTAACCAGGTGGACTCCTGTCATTGGGTACCTGATTGTTTCCAGTCCTGTCACGATAAACTGTTGCTTGGATTCTTAACTATGATCTATCCTTATGTAGCAAACACCCCTGCTCCCATGATAGGACTCAGAAAATTTCACAATTAACCAACCAGCTGGAACCTAAGGCTTTTATTAGAATTTTAAATGGATTAAATGGCAATTGTAGTGGGGTTAGGTAAAAGTTGTTAATCTGTAGTGTCTTCAGTTGTGGTTTATCCAATGGAGTAAAACTTAAAAGAAAAAACAGTCTTTGGCCATAAAAAAAAATCTTGGCTGTTGACTGCTTGAATGGTTAGGGATTGCAGGAAGAAGTTTTCCAAGGGTGCAACTCCCCGACCTCATTTATTCTGTTTAAACAGTGGCTCAGTCTTGCCTGCCCTCATCCCAATGTGTTTCACTGTTTCTGTCGATGGCCAGCTATTGCTTGGATTCCCTTTCTCATTCTAGCAGCAGGTAGCACACGGGGCCTCTGTGCCCAACGTCAGGACAATCACATGCTCTGCTCTGCTGATTCTTCTTCAACATCTGATCGGGATTTTTTTTTCTGATAGTGCATGTAAGAAGTGAAACCAAAACGTGTTTTATCTTTTGATGAAAAAGAATTTGTTTCTCTGACTTTTAGCTGAAATAGAGCACTGATGTATTGTCCAGTTTTTAGACTCCCTTCAATGGTTTTAAAACACAAAGAGCTAGTTGTTGTCAAGCAGGAAGGTCTGTAGGTGGGTTCAGGAGATATGCAGGGCACCCTCAATTCTCTTAGTGATACCTCCAAACTTCTGACCCCACCTCACCAAATGACAGACTGCAAAAATGTCCACAAAAACCATTTCCAGGGAATTTACATATTTTAAGAGCATATCCAGGCAGCTCAAATTGTGTTTGAGTTGGACATTTTCATCCTATTTTGCTACAGGACAGGGTGTTTGTTGTATGTCGTTCCCTCTTCATTCCTCAGAGTTTGTCTTAGTTTTATTGTTGCTGAGACAAAGTACTCAACACCCAAAGTTGAAGGAGGAAAAGTTTATTTTGGCTCACAGTTTGTAGAGGTTTTAGTCTATAGTCAGCTGGCTCCATGGCAGAGGGGCATCACAGAGGAGAAATAGTTTACTGCAGGCTGAAGGCAGCAAAGTAGCAAAGAAACAAGCGGGCACAGGTTGCATACCCTTCGGGCAGGTTGCATCCACACCCAGAACTATGCCAAACCAATCAGTAGACTGATTTAGTAATCACACACCCTTGATCCCGCTGCCTCTGAGAAGGTCCACCTATGACTGCGTGAGGCTTTGGGGACATCGAGGCACAAACCATAACGGAGTGGAAGGAGGGACCAAGGGATTATTAAACCTAAGCTATGAGTTAGTAAGCACGGCTGTGCTAAGTCACAGGCTTCAGTCAGAGCCCTGAGCAAGGAAAGCCCATCTCGGCCTTGCGGAGTGGTGGGTGCTGAATGACATGGAGGGGCAGTGGAGGACTGTGCGGTGGTGCTCCAGTGAACACTCACCAACCTGTGCCACTCTGCACTGCCAGCCACACAGCTTGCAGGAGTTGACCCAGAACAAAAGCTGCTGGTTGGTCTGTTGTAAACACAGAGTCATAGGGTATGTTACTTGTCTCTAGTCAGAAAATCATTGTTTCTGATTTAAGTTTGCTGTTTTCTTTGCACCTAACAATGTGTAGACCATACAGTGGCATTTCCTGGGCTCTGTCATGAGGACTCCAGTAGCAGCAGCAGCAACCACCACCATCCTGTGTTTAGCTGGGCATAGGAGGCAGCAGGAATAGCTAGTTGGTCTTTCTCCAAGACACTAAGACTCTCTTCTGTCAGTGAAAACCTCTGTGTGTGTGTGTGTGCGCGCGTGCGTGCGTGTGTGCCCGTATGTTTGCATTGTGTGTGTACGTATGTGCACATATGAAGTGAAAATGCTGGCTTGAAGTGAGGTGATAGATATTTTTAACTTTAAAATGAATTTTGGAGCCAGTTGTGGTAGCCCATGCCTGTGTAATCCCAGCCTTGGGAGGCTGAGGCAGGAGTATTACAAGTTTGAGCCCAGCTTGATTAATTTAGTAATTTACTGAGACTCTGTTTCAAAATAAAAAAATAAATAGGGACTGGGGATGTAGCTCAGTGCAAAAGCCCCGTGTTCAATCCCTAATACCATGGCGTGGGGTGAATGTTGGCAGGTTTGAATATTGGAAGATAGTGAAGAGCTGTCCCTGATTGGACTTTGGCCTGTGTTCCATGGCCCCACTAATGTGTTCAGATGATCACCATTTTTTTGCATTCATCTTGTCTCACTTGTGGGATGTTATGAGGTAGCTGACTGCAGTGCCTGTTGTAATCTCTTCTGCTGTATCTGTTACTCCCTGAGATGCGTGGACATGCTCTTTATTTTATACACAAATGCTCATTGATAACTTGATCCCATGGGTCACAGCCATGGCATAGTCTGCCATGGTCTCTAGCTCCTGATTCTTTGTGTTTCTCCCAAGAGTAAGCTGGGCAAATCTCTTGGGTCTTTCTTGTCCAGAATGTAGGATCCCCAGTGCTCAGTCAGGAAGAGGAGGCCCAAGGTCCCTGCTGGAGAGAGCAGGAACGCCAGCATCTGCTAACTGGTGTTTGTGCCCTAATCCTCTCCTCCTCTTCCTTTTCAGCAGACCTACTCTAGTGACATCCACTGTGTTGAAGAGATTCTGAAGGTGAGTTCTGCTTGCTGTCTCGTCTGAAGGATGTTAAAGCCGTGTGTGTGCGTGTGCGTGTGTGTTCGTGTGTGTTCGTGTGTGTGCACCTGCATTAAAGGACAGCTGCCAACCCCAGCCCTCCCAGAAAATGTCTGAAGGATGTTAAAGCCGTGTGTGTGCGTGTGCGTGTGTGTTCGTGTGTGTGCACCTGCATTAAAGGACAGCTGCCAACCCCAGCCCTCCCAGAAAGGGGCTTTCACCCCACACCCTCATAGACCCTGACAGTAACAAAGGGAGACTTAAAGCACTACCAAATTTTATAACAGGTTTTATTAATTAAAAGGAACCTCACAAACTGCCAGTTTTATGGTGTTTCTCATGTTTTTGTGGTTGTGTATAATGATCCAGAGAGCTGCTCACATCCCTGAGGAGATGGCTCCTGGTACTGCTGTAGTAGCAGGCACTGGGTGGGGTTAAACAGCCTGGATTTATACCCACTGTGTTTCCTAGGTGACATCTGGTGTGTCTGGCCTCTTCTTCAGAGAGAATGACATTTTAAAGGAGGGACAAAATGAAAAAGTGGAAAGTAAAAGTACATTTTTTTTGGTACTGGGGATCAAACTTGGGACCTTGCACTTGTGAGGCAGGCAGCGGAACCACTGAGACTAATCTCTGGCCCTTAGTAAAAGCACATCTTTAGGCTTCACCCCAAGGGCTTATTTTTTGCTCCTGTTTATTGCAACTGTTCATAAACATTTGTGCTGCCTCTCCATGTGAATTGTGGAATACGTTACCCATCCTTCAGTTTTTCTTGTTCATGAGGAATTCCTTTCAGTATTCAGTTCCAGTAAACAAACAAATTCTCTTAAACTGACATGCTTTCTATCAGAGAAGAACCACATAAACTATCATTTCCTTTTTGGCTTTAATTTCTTATAAATGTGTAGTTTAATTTCAATGCTTAAATGCATCAATTGTAGTATTGTGTGTTTTTATTTCTCTTCCTCTGTGGCTTATAAGTTGCTTCTGTGTCAGTTTTAATGATTCTTCACTGTAAAGTTTTTTAATTTAAAGTAGAAGTCAGGTATCTGGCCCTGGTCTGTTAATCCTAATCTCTACTCATTTTTCCCTCAAAATATACTTAAAGGATTTTGTCTTTTACTTCTCTTTGTAAAGTTGTAAGTGATGGTGGTGCTTACAGTCATCATAGAAGTATGTTGGTTGCTGTGGTGGTGATATTTGGGTGTTTTAATAGTTTTTGTTTGTTTTTATCTTTATTAAATTTATTGGTACATTTTAGGTATACAATACAATTACATTCATCATTGGGATCTTGTACCTTTACGTGACTTATCTTGGTTCTTATTTTTCCCCACTCCCCAGCCCTCCCTTCAGTCCCTCTACCCTTTCCTGTTTACAAAGACATTGTTTCCATGGTTTTACTTTTCACATATTTTTCTTTTCCCTTTTTCCCTTTCCCCTATCCCTCCCACTTCCTCTACTCTTTTAGACTTTACTTCCTATTACGCAATATCAGTTACACATTTTGATCTTTATTTACACTTTTACTTTCTCATGCCAGAGAAACTTCAGTACTTACATATGTGTGACTTATTAATTTCACTTGAGTATAGCCTCAGTGTGCATCCACTTGGCTATGAACCTCTCTAGTTTCTCATTCCTTATGGCTAAGTAAAATTTTATCAAAAAAAATTTTATCCAGTCTCCACTTGACGGGTAATTGGGCTGTTTCAAATCTTAGCTATTATACACTGTGCTGCTATAAACATGGGTCAGCATATATTGTTGTGGTATGATTCTGTTAATTTTGGGAAGACAGCCAGCAGAGAGAATAGCTAGGTCAAATGGGACTTCTAATCCTAGTTGTTTGAGGTATCTCCATATTGATTTCCACAGTGGCTGCACCAGTCTGCACGCCCACCAACAATGAAGAAGGTTTCCTATCTCCCCACAACCCCACCAGCATTTGTTATTGGTTGATTTCCTGATAGCAGCCATTCTTTGTGGGGTGAGGTGGCATCTCAGTGTTGTTTTCATCTGCATCTCTTGAATGACCAGTGATGTTAAACATTTTTTTCATATGATTATTTGCTGCTTTTGAGTGCTTGCTGAGCACCGGGATTGTAGATGTGCACCACCATGCCTAGCTTGTTGGTGACCTTTGCCATGTGAAAATTTTGACAGTCGTATCTGGCCAGATATTTTGGAGAGACTGCCATCATTTTTGTTTCACAGTATTTTTCTCTTTTGTAGCTAGGGCTTTCTGAGAAAGTTGCCTCTAAGCTTGAAGTATATTTTAGCTGCTAAAGATGAGAAATTTTTGCCAGCCAGTACATAAGATAAATGATCAAATTACCTTGATCAAATTTTTGTATCATACTTTCCTGTTTCTATTTCTGAAGTGTCTTTCCTCGTGAATTCTCAGAGTAGCTCCAGACACGACACATGCCTGTAATCCTAGCACTCAAAGGCTGAGGCAGTGGACTATACCACAAGTTCAAGGCCAACCAGGGTTACATAATGAGTTCAAGACCAGCCTGAACTGCACAGCCAGACTCCCTCTCAAAAAAAAAAAACAAAACAAATAAAACTTCTGAGAATAAGGACTGACCTAATTATAAAATAGGGCCTTAACATTTTCAGTGGTATTGGGTTGACTTGTGCTACAGTTACAGAACTGCAGGGGTAGAGCTTTGCTGTTTTCTGCATAAATGGTTCCTCTTGGGTTTGATGTGTGTTACTGTCACACACAGCTCAGTCTCACATACCCTTCCTGTATAATTGATGATATAGCATCAGAGAAATGAACGTATTTTTCTTCAGTTTTTATTGTTATTGGTTCGTGTTTGCAGTACAGGTGCTGGTGCCGGCAGATGCTCTCTAGGGCCCGTCCCTGCTCTCTGATGCTGATGCAGACATCACCCTCTGCCTCACTGTCCCCTTGTTACCTTGCACCGACAGTTTATTAAAGATGGCTGGGAGGAATCTAGACACGGGAGGTACAGGCCATGGATGGTTTCCTAACAGCACAGATAAGTCACTGCTGTTGACTGGTTGTCAAGGGTATACTGGAGGGGGGAGTTGTCCCTATTACTCCCACAGGTTGATGGGTGAGCAGGTAGCAGGTGATTCTGCTCACAGACAGGACCCGGCCATGCAACAGCATCCAGAAAGGGTAGCACACTGTCTGGAAGGTGCAGGCAGCTGGTGTTTTCTACTTACAGCCTGTTGGGGAGTCAAGGCAGTTGGAATAGGCTCTTCCTTAGTGCAGTGATGCCAGGGATTGTGTCTTTGTTCATATTATTCAAGAAATCCCCACTGGCTTGCAGATGCTCTTCAGCACTGGGTGCCCCAGTGAGGCAGAGTCTTGGCTGCCATGGCAGTCGAGATGTGGGTCTAGCGGAATAGAGGAAGAGTCCGGGGAGGAGAAAGACAGGGAGTAGTGGGCTTAAGGGCCTCCAGGTGGGAAAAAGTCAGTACATTTGAGGAGCAGCCAGGACTGGAGCCAAATGAGCGAGGAGGAGAGCGGGCAGCAGCCATGGGGTACAAAGGGTGGTAGAGAAGCAGGTGCCTGCAGCTGGGCTCTGTCCATGTGAGGGGTCATTGTGAAGGCCAGGAGCAGAACCATGGCTCCCCTCAGAATGCCCCTAGTGCCTCCCTGCCTCTGGCAGGCTAGTTACCTAGGGAAGTGCATAAAAATCTTCAGACTGCCAGGGAACTCTAGGGTCTACGGAATTTATGCACTTTCCAGTGGCCTGACTTAATGCCTCGGGCAGACTTTAGGCATGGAGGATGACAGTGGATGTTGTTTAGGAATAATGGGTGACTGGGTGTCATTGACACTACAGAGATTCTGAAGAAATTCCTGGAGAACATAAGGTAATGCTTTCAAACACCAGCTCAGTTAATTGCTACATGTTTATATCATAGCATTCTGATGGTTTCAGACTTTAAAGTTTTTGCCAGATAAATAAACCAGCAGGGAAGCACTGTTAGCAATACACTATTGAAATTTTTTAAACTTAGATTTTTAGTCAAACATGGTAATGATCTGCATATTTTATGAGCCTTCTGTACAACATGCATTCAAGCATTCACTTACTTGCACTATTCCTACCATACTTTAAAAATAAGTGCTCTGAGTCCAACCGTTAGTGAGAAACTGAGGCTCTGAATTCAGGCCCCTCCCAGAGGCAGACTTAGCTCAGAGTGGGGTTCTCCTGTTGGTATCTGGCTGCAGAGCAGTTGCTCTTATCATGGTCTTAGCAGGACTCCTGCTGTGTGCTGGACCAGGTTGGTGGCCAGTCTGTAGAAGAGGGCAGGCTTCATTTTTAACAAAATGGCCCAAAGCCGGCATCAGTTCCATCACTGTGCAAGGTCACTTAGTCTGTCCTGGGGCTGGGATACCACAGAGTAGGGGCTTCTTAGACTTCCCCAGGAAAATCGGGGGTTTCTGATGTGCAGCTGAATCGTCTGAGACCTTAAGTGTTCTCATCTGTAAAATGTTAGGTTAATGATCTCCGGTGCCATTTTAGCCCTTCTAGAAAGTAAGAGTGTACATTAGACACACCTTTTATCTGACATACCTGTTTACCATGGGGGCGTGCGCGTGCGTGCGCGTGTGTGTGCGTGCGCGTGTGTGTGTGTGTGTTTTCACAAAACCAAATAGGATTCACAAATATGTTAGGAGAAAACAACTTATTTAGGATAAATGTATCAATTTGTAAGCTTCAGGAATCTTTCCTTCAATGAAATAGTGAAAATCAAACTTACCGGAAAAGAAAGGTAATCTTTGAAGGCTGCCTCCTCCAGTGGAGTTCTCTGTGCCTATGGAGAGTATATATATCAGGGGAGGGTCAAATCGATTAAAGGGCTCCCAAGTGGAACAAGTGGCCTCAATTACTTGTTTGCTTAAGTCAAACAGGAAAGTTCTTCTTCCTTTGAACTTGTCATTCCAGGAAACGCAGTAAACCAGCCCAGGGAGAAAGTGAGCAGGAGGGGAGCTGCTGTCGGCCCAGCCTGCTGTTTGCCGCACTCCTGAGCTTGCACGAGCCCCCCTGCCCTCTCTGGGCTCATGGGTGCTGTTGTACTTGGCATGTTGCACCTCTTTGCTTTCCTGTTTTATTCTTCAAACTGGGGCTTTTTTTTTTTTTTTTTTTTT
>NW_022900949.1:37780883-37851742 GCF_012274545.1 Fukomys damarensis
TTTTTTTTTTTTTTTTTAAGTTAGCGATCTTCAACTTTTGAACATAACTCCTTCAAGTAGGAGTTTCAGAGTGACTGAATTGACTGTTCAGGTTGTACCTTTCACTTGCCCTTAATCTACTCGACCCCCCCGTTTAGAAAGTTAGGCTAAGTGACCTTGAATATTGTATTTGCAATGCACTTTTTCTTCCCTCTCCAAATCTCTTCTCAGGAAATGACCCATTCCTGGCCGCCTCCTTTGACAGCAATACACACGCCTAGCACAGTGGAGCCCTCCAAATTTCCTTTCCCCACCAAGGTAACCCTCAACAGCAGGCCCAGTGTCTCCATGAGTGACGTGTGAAGTGTTGTACTTTATTCTGCAGTGTATGGGAGTAAGGGTCTTGGATTTGGATAGTCAGGATTCACAGTTTATGGAAGCCTTCTGGACTTTGCAGTGCATTGTTTCATGGAGGGCGCTTCCTGTGAAGACAGGAAACAGTTCTGGGAGAATGGAGTGAGGGCGATGGTCTGATTCCTAGTTTTACGTGTGCACACACACGTTACATGTCTCCTATTTCCTAAATTTTCTTGAAGGTTAATGTGATCGGCTATATTAGTAGTAAATGAACTGCTGAAGAAGGCATTTCTGTAACAGCATTTGTGAACAGCGGATACAACAGCCATCTTTTCTTGGCTTGGACTTTTGAATAACCTTCAGGAGGTAGCCATAGCACGGTCCAGCCTGGGTCCTGTCCACCTGCTATTTGTGCACATGCCTTCATAGCTATTGTTCTCCGTGATTCTGTTCCAAAGGCAATTAGTGCCTAAAAACCCAAATTCACCACATCAGCTATTTTACTCCTTTCACAGTAAGACTTTTGTAAGGAGAGTCATTATTACTGGTTTTAAAATAAAGCCGGAAACTCTGTAAAAATGTCTTATCCTCAAGACCAAAGAAAAAATAAACTCCAGGAAAAAAATATAAGCAATAAAAGCTACTTTTTATAAAAATTAGGTTAGTCAGTATTTTAAAACTATTCATGAAGATTCGTTAAGATTGATGGAAAGATAGTATGAGGGTCTTAGAGTGAAATATATAATCACGTGGTGGGTAATATAAGTGTTCTCTATTTCTCTTTTTCTATAACTTTAAGAGTTTTTCATAAGACTATCCTTTTAATATTAAAAGCTACAGTTTTGTCTTCAGATTTATAACCCTACTATTTAATAATCCATAATATTTTAATAAGTGGAGTTGTTTTTTTCTTTCCCTAGGATTCTCAGCACATTAGTTCTGCAGCCCAAAACCCAAGTAAGTAAATGTCTGGAATTGTTTATTGCACTGGAGAAGAACACATGCTGTTTAGTGGTTTTAATATAACAACATTAGTAGCAAATACCCCAACAGAGGTGAGGCTTTCCTAGATTGAGAGAAAAAAGGATCAGAACCATTAAACTGCTCTTTAGGTGGAATTTAAGAGCGTTGCAAGGAGCTATGGTATTGAAGATGTTGTAGTAATATCCTAAACAAGTATAAGTTGGTGCTGCATGAGTTGAGATTATTCTCGAATGTGAATGTCAAAGGGTTGTACTCCAGGAATTGTGTACAGTAGGGATATATTGCTGCATTGGGTTGAGGTGACTTGTGTGATTCTTGTGTTTTTTAAACAAACAGATTTTTATAAGGAAAATAGCACACAGCATCGCTGGCCCCTTTATATCTTTTGGCCATGCAGTTCTTTCTCTTTTTATGGATTGTGAAATACTTGAAATACTTGAGAGCAAAAGGAGGCTGCCTGGTTCCAGCGTTTGTCTTCAGCAGTAACTCCCCCATCAGTAAATCATTTGCATCTGGGCTAAAGCCTTAGATGACTTGGATACCGCCAGTCATTTAGTTTGTCAGAACGCTTACTGAGAGAGGAATAAGACACTTGCACAGGTGCACTAGCATGCAGTGGGAATGTGGTTAACTGCTGCAGGGACAAAGTGTTGGTCTTCGAAGAGGAGGCACAGGCCACAAGCAAGGTGTCTGATGCACACTTGTGTGTTGGACAATAGACAATCATGATTCCACTGATGGAGACAGGGCTCCTAATCTCCCCCTCATTCTTTTCCCTCATTTCCCTGTTTTTCTTTGATGATTTTGGTATTTGAGTTGTAAGGATGTGAGGATAGGAGAGAAAATAGCAAAGCAAGAAACAGAAAACCTTCCCCAGAGCAGGACTGAGCAAGTCCCCAGTGAGAGTCAGGTCTGCCCTGCAGCTTTCTCCTGTAAATAAAGCTTTATTGAGCCCTGACCAGGCCCATCAATTGATTCTGCGAGGCAGAGCACACAAGCCTGGAATCCTGTATTTACTCTGAGCTTTATAGAAAAGGTTTCCCATCCCCTGAATAAAATCTGGCCTGAACTGATAACTAAATTTTCCCAAAGACAGGCAACTAAGCCTGCCTAACTCTATTTCCACAACATCGCGTAAGCCACCAAGTTAAAGTGAACTGAGACTGGTGGCTGCTTACGGAGTGGGAAGTCACATTTCAGCAGCCAGCCCCAGGAGCGAGCAGGTGCTGGGAGAGTGGCACAGGGCAAGGGCTGGCCTGGTGTGGGCAGGATGCTCACATTCTCTCGCCCCTTGCTCTCTCCTCCTCCATCTGCCGGGGGTACCAGGTTCTGTGCCTTCCCCAGATTGCTCGTGTCTGGGTAATGCTGACTCTTGCTGCAGGAAGGTCTTTATCCCATTAGACGGTTTGACTGAAGCTGAGCTCATACGGCATGGTGCTTGCTTCTCTGATGAGAGCTTGCCATGTGCTGGTGGGGAGCCTGCAGGTCTTTGATGGTGTTGCCTGTTGTCTCTTTCCTCTGGGAACTGTGTCTCTGAGAAGGGCCTTGTGGTCTGCAGAAGAGTCAGGGTGTCTTCTGTCTGAAGAGGGGGTGAGGTGTGGATAGATGTGGCTTCCAGTGGAGAGGAGAGCATGCACCTGAGTATGCCCAGCAAGTAGCTTTGTTTTTCGTCCACTGGTCTTCTGGTGCTGGCACAAGGACTTGGGAGTCTGTGAAGTGGGACGTGCTGGCAGGGTGACCTGTGTGCACTATGTTCATGTCATGTTGGCAAAACACAGCTGCCAGGGTCCCTGGAGGCCGGGGGACTTGAAGCCCTGTCAAGGGGACCTGTAGGAGCCGCTGTGAACAGTCAGAAGAATGACTTTTGTCCCCCACATTTGTACTTAATGGTCCTAGCTATCTACACAGGTGGGAAGACGGTTTCAAAATATCATCTTGAGAGCTGCTAGCACAAAGATAAAAACCCAGGAGAGTCTGCCCAGGCCGTCTATGAGAAGAGCACTCACTCTGGCTGTGAAGCACCTACTGTTTTGCACATCCAGTCTGTTTCTGGTCCCTCTGCCTTGAGTCTGCACAAGCAAGGCTGCCTCCAGCTGGTTTTGTGGCTTCCGTGCTTAACATTCCCTGCTCCCTTCCAGTCATACCCGGCAGCAACACCAGACTCTCAGGCACGCTGTGTCCCCATGTAGATGATGGGTGGAGTCTCACTGGCCAGCAACTAGAGCGGGAACTTCCCATCTTGGTGTCAAGTGCCTCGGAGACCTGCCCCTCACTGCCTCACAGTGTCACCCACGCAGACCCGGCACCCAGGCTGACCCTTCCCAGCAGCAACTTCTGTCCCTCCCGCTTCCTTTCAGTTGTTCACCCTCCTGCCTGCAGGCCCCTCCTGCAGAATCCCGCGTCCTTGGGACACAGTCTGTTGTTTTTTTCTCTGACTTGCCTTCTTTGGTCATGACCGATAAAGTGGCCATTCTCCAGATTCCCAGGAGAGTCACTCTGTGTAGTTGATTGCTGATCTTTCCCCACGCTGCCCGGGGTTGTGTACATGTGTGTTCTGTTTCACGTCCCTCGGGCCACTGTACCCTCATCGAGGCCTAGGCAAGTTCCTTGTCCACACTACCTCCGCCAGGCAGTCAGTGACTGCTGTTAGGGGCACAGGGACTGAAGAATGGAGGGACAGAAGGGGTGGAGAGGCCAGACACTAGATAGCCACAGGTAAACCTGGGCTGCCAGTGAGGGCATCGCTGGCACAGTTCTTCCGTGGGACCCCTCGACTTGGCCCCAGGATCCAAAGAGACCTCCCACGTGGGAAAGCTTCTGGGAAGGCCGGCTGCAGGCGCTGCTATGGACGGTGTCTTTGTTTGGGTCTAGAGAGAGTTGTTTCTGAGCATGCAGGGCAAGTGTCGCCTTAGAATGGCAAGATTGTACCGAGGACAGGAGACAGCACTGTGGTTGACAGAATTTACCCTAAGTGCTTGGGGCCAGGGCGTGGGGGGGATGCGAAAAGGGAACTCGTAACTAACACCTCATAAATACGTGTGACTGTGTGGTTCTGTCTTCCTTCCCACAGAGCAATATGATCAGCCTGCCAAAACCCACCCCAGTTCTCAGCAAGGAACATCGTAAGTAAAATGCCTTTGTTTACTCAGAGCTAAGGCATCTGTACCACAGGAGAGCGTGGGGTTTGCTGAAAAGAGGGAATTTTGAGCTGTTATTTACATATTGACCGGAAAACAGGGTTTGACTTCTGAGCTTTTAGTCAATAGCATTAGCTTTTAGAAATAAAATGTTCAGGAATGTGTACAATATGAGATTTTCTGCCACTTTTTTGGCCTAGTTGTACTAGTAAGCATCCAGCCTTTTTGCCCAGCTCTTCTTTATTAAGGCCAAGCAGGTCCAGGTATATTTTGGGTTTTGGGAACATTTACACTTCCTACTACAGATTTTTAATTCTGCATTTGATCCACTTCATTTCTTGAAGGTGTTGAACTTGTAGTTTGTTCACTTTCTTACCCCAGGAAGTGGCTTTTCAGGATGAATGAAGGAGGAGCCCTGTCTCCTTGCCCCAGTCTGTGACAAGCATTAACTTGCTGGCTTGCTAGACAAGAGCAGTTCAGGTGCACCAGGAGCTCAGGCTCCGGTGTTCCTCTATTTTAGGCACAGTGTTTGTTCCATGTATTGTGGAAGGTAGGGTTGCTGTGGATTAGTTTTAAAACTGTAGCTGAGTTGAAGTTGTTTTATTTAGTTGCCATGGCTGAATGTGGAACTGGGTTAAATCATTGTTCCTGTTCCCAAGCACCAGCTCCTTGATGCAATTTGTTTTCATTTCGACATAGCAAACTGAGCAAAAAAGAACAATGTGAACAGTTGGTGTTTTTATTTTGTTTTGTTGGTGCTGATGAGCTGATTTAGGTTTTGGGCACACTAGGCAGGCACCCTACCAATTGAGCTACATCCCTAACCATTTTTTAGTAACAATAAATTGATTATAGGTTGAGGGATGATTTTTTTTCCCCTTTTGGTACTGGGGATCCAACTCAGGGCCTTCACACTAAGCTACATTTTAGTCCTTTCTGTCATTGTTTATTTTCATGCATGGTCTCACTAAGTTTTTCATGCTGAGCTTGAACCTGTGGTCCTTCTGCTTCCGCCTCCCAGAGTGCTGGAATTACAGGCAGGTGCCAGACCTGGTTGAAGGATGGATTTTTCCGTGGAATCAGAATGTGTTTTGTTTGTTTGTTTGGTTGGTTTTTGTTTTGTGGCACCAACAGATGAGTTTTGTTTTTAATTTCCTTTACGAGGAAAAAAAATGTATAGCCTTATGTCAGTCGTCTCTTTTTCTCTTTCACCTTTTCGTGGTGGAAATTTTGCTGGTGTCTAAATTCTCTGTGGCACGTTGGCTGTGTGGGTGGCTGGAAAGGAGAAGAGGCTGCAGGTCCAGGACCACAGCCAGGGACTCCAGGTGACTGCCTTGCTCTCACTCCTGGGGCTGCTTGGCCTGTAGCCATACCCTGTGAGCACAGAAGCTGGGCCCTTTCTGGGGTGTCAGCAGGGGAGTCAAAGGCCGCTGTCCTGGCTGGCCAGATAGAGGGGTGGAGTGAGGGAGCAGCTGCACCCGGAAGGAAGTGGCTGTGACCCTGTCCTGTGTTTCACAGAGAAGCAGCCTCAGACTGGGCCTGCAGAAGCTAAGCTTCCCGTCCCATGGCTTGCAGGTGTGTTGGGGATGTCCCTGGGGTTCTTACAGCTGTACCTTCTAACATGAAACTTTATAACCTTCCTAAAAGCTACTCATTAATGTCATCTCAGATAGTCTGGGAGAGTATTAGGGGTGATCCCAGTGATTAGGGAAGGCTGAGAAGGTCCTGGGAGAGCAAGAAGAGGGAAGGGTCTTTGGAAGGATCACCGGAACTAGGAAGATAGGAGGTCGTATAGGTTTGGGACCAGCTGACAGTGTCAGAAGAGGTGCTCTGATGAGCTCGTTGTCAGGAGACTGGGTGAAAGTGGTGTCCCAATTAATTTGTGAAGTGGTCATTAAGTCTCCTACTGAGCACAGGCTAATTTGACCTAGCGTCAGCTCTGGGTTCCTTGTGTGCAGTTTAGCTGCTTCAGGGACAGTTGGATGCCAGGGAGGTGGCCTGGTGCATTCAGCATGTCTGGACTTCCGTTTACAGAATCAGTCTATATCTTCATGCTTTTCCATGCTGTTATTTTGTTTTTTCAGCGAAGGTCTCATTCTGCAGTTCCGGCTGGCCTCCAATGTCCTGTGTCGCTCAGGCTGGCTTCAGACCTGCAGCAGTGCTCCTTCCTCAGTCTGCTGAGTGCTGAGGGTACGGGTGTGCACCACCACACCCAGCTTTGGTTCCATTATTAATACTCCTTAGAAAACACAAAAGGAACAAAGTGGGCTCAGTGGTAAGGAAAAGGCTGTAAAAGATCTGTATTAATTTTGAATCTGTTCACACTGAGAGGCGGCAAAGCGTGGAAGGATGCCAGTGTGAAACACCTGCTGGACCCATTGCTTTTTCATCTTTATGTTTGAGCCCTAGTTGTTTTCTGAACATTCCCTCTGAAGATATCTGACTAGCGAGGATGTTAGGGCTGTTTGCCACTGAGTTCAGGAGAGGTGTCCTTGTGAAAGCCAGACTCCTGGCTTTTGAGTCCTCTTCCTGCCCGAGGTGTGGATTCATGATTCTCAGGGGACATGCAGAGAGTTTTCGTTTTCCATGGTCATTCACCTTTTGTAATTGTGAGCAGCTCCTTTCTGTGCATCAAGATCAAGGGATAATTTGTTAATACCCTACAAACTGTAAAGCAGGATACATGTATTGTTGCTGTTAGTAGTATTCCTCTGTCCTCTTACCTTGAAAATCGCTAAATTCTTATAAAAGGGTACCGTCTATTTTTTGGTTTTTCTCTATGAAATTATGGGTGCTTTCTTAGAATAAGAAAGAGAAATTGGCTGTGACAGCATTTTGAAGTTTTATTTGTATAGAAAGTTGCTTTGGAAATGAGAGAAATATCCAGATGTTAAGACTGGGATTGGGATGTTCCTGGAGTCGGAGGAGGAAGAATGCAAAATTAACAAAGGCCAGGATGAGTCTGATACTTTTCAAAATGAGCCTGAGTTTTCGACTTTTCCAATAACATCATGGGTTTTAAAGTATCTTGGTAAAGAACTATGGAAGACCAATCATTGTATCAATATTGTGGTATAAAATCATCACAACAAGGCATGGTGACAGCTAAATTATGCTAAATATCCTCCAGAATTAAGTCTGAAGACATGGCTTCCTTGTGCCAGTTAATTTAAATCATATATTTTTTGAGGAAATGGATTTTATTCACTTGTTTTGAAATGATAATTTATACCAATTGAAGATGTTTTACCTGGATTCTTAAAATTTAATGTAGTTTCTAATTGAAAGTACTGTTTTCTTTCTGATAGAGACTATCAAGAAGAAACAACAGGAAACTAAGTATAGAAAAAAACCCTAAAAAGTGACAGTGGAAACTGCCTGGTGAGCAAGCTCACACGCCGTCATTGCGGTGTATCCCAGGGCCTTATCCACCATCTTCAGCTACTTGAAAACAAAGCCCAGCATTTGCGCTGGACACTTAACAACCTCCTGAAGATCTGTGCTGAACCATCAGAACGGAGCATTCTTAAGACTCTTCAGTGCTCTGTACCTGGCATTTCTGAAAAAGGATATACTTTATTTGGAAGTGCTTGAGACACCGGGCTTGTGGATGTCTATAATTATATTGGTAGCCCACATACAGAAAAAAGTCTTTTGTTTATTTTTAAGAAGAAAAGACTACAAGTGTAAAATGAAGGACAACAAGGGCTTTCCTTCCTTCCTTCTCCCCTCTCTCCTTCCCTCCAGTGAGTTGATATTACCATTAGGCTAAGACTAACCGCAAATTTTTAAGATCAGACCTTGAGAAATTTCTATTCTTAAGTCAAAATAAACAGAAGGAGCCATTCTGTGCAGCGTTCAGAGATCCACTCGTTCACTATTACAGTTCCTAGAATACGTTAAAACCACATTTAGGAAATATTGGAATCCCTCAGTGTAGAATGGCTTCATTTCATAATCTGCACTGCTGGCTCCCACGACTTCAGGTCGTGATAGAAGAGTTTCTTGAAATACTCACTGTGACTCTGGGATTAGTACTGTTCGGCTTTAGTGAACAATAATCCTAAGATCCCGTAAGCGCCTGTTGAAGGGATATTCAGCGGAGGCTGACGCAAGGCCTCCTGCAGTCATTTCAAAGTGTTGAAGTGCTGGAGAGTTGGCCTCCTCTCAGGGTTGCCTCGGCACTCTCCCCTCCGCAGCAGCTGATGTGCCATTGCATGCAGTGTCCTGGGAGCTCCTGTAGAGGAGTGTGTGCTGTTGCACCTGACCTTAGACCAGACAGAGGTCAAATGAAAAGGAGAAGAAAACATTTATCAAGTGTTTATTATATAATAGGTGTTAAAATGATTTCAGCTCATGGTACTGGAAAAAAATTATGCTCCTGTTCTTTTTTTAATTGAGTTTATGGGTACATTTTAGGGATACAGTACAGTTCCATTCATCATTGGGATCTTGTACCTTTCCATGACAGGTCTTGGTTCTCATTTTTTCCCCTTGTCCCTGCCCTCCCTTCACCCCTCCTCCCCTCCCCAATTACAAACACTTTATTTCCATTTTTTCATTTTCTCACATTTTTGTCTTTTGCCTTATTAGCTTTCCCCTACCCTTCCCATTTCCTCTACACCTTTAGCCCTTTTCTTCCTATTTCACATTGTCAGTTATCTCATTAGGATCTTATGTACTATTATAATTTTTCACACCAGAGAAACTATTCGGTATTTACACGTGTGACTTATTTATTTCACTTTAGGAGTATATCCTCAATATGTATCCGTTTTCCTATGAATGAATCTGATTTCTCATTCTTTATGGCTGAGTGGTAACATACCCTTGACTATAGCTCAGACCAATAGTATTCTCAGCTCTTACTCAGGTCCGAGGGGCTCCTTCCTCCTCCCTTGAGCCACTCAACCTGTAATTATGAATGGCTGTGGTGCTTTAGCTACCTAAGGGAAGCAGTGGCCCATCAGATAAAAGTCGTCCTTGGCTTCATTTTGAGACTAAAGGTGGGTCACATAAAACTGAACCAGGTGATGGTGCTGATGTGGGCGGTAATGTTCAAGGCATGAGACCAGAGAGGTCTCAGAGGAGGTGACTTTTGATCTGAAGGTCACACTACTTGCCAAAACCCCAAAGAAGGCATGGGACCCTCAGGGAATAATTCTTTCGGTCAGAGGACTTTCCAGTTGATTTGCTTATGCAGAATCTGATTTCAGGGGAGATCTTGAGGATTCCTTTAAACTTGTGTGACTCATCAAAGAAGAAATGTTGTAATTCTCTAAGAACTGGTTAGCCTTAGGGCAGTTTAGACATTTCACCCTGTCTGGGCAGTAGAGCCAAGCAGATGTGCTACTTTCACCAAATATCCATGCTCTAGCCTTGATTTTGTCAAGGGGTTCTCTGAGATCATCTGTACTCCCCCCACTCCCCCGCACACAGGTTTTCCTCTGGTCACACACACTGGACCCCGCTGTTGTCTTGGGTGAGAGCCCTTCAGCAGTTTGTGCTGCGTAACCACGCTGTGTAAAACAGCGTCCCTTCCCTAGGCAGGTCACCCATTGGGAAAGTGTTCCCACTCATCTCCCTCCTCTAGGTTCTAAGAACCACAGAACATGAGTCTTTGTCTGCTCAGAATTAAACCTGGAGGGTCTTAGAGAATGTCCTGTGCTTAGTATTTGGAGTCAGCATGGAAGGAACGACATACACACAGACTTGGTGGGGTACCAGTGAATGATAGCGAAGAGACTTGACTTTAATATTTTTTTCTAGATTTTGTTTCTAGTTGAAAGTATGTCACTAGTGTATTGTTTTTCTGTTTCTTGATTTAACTTCAGATTTTCCTTTATTCATAGTGTTGTGATTTTTTTTTTTCTCATGTCCTCATTTGACTTCAAGATCTTCTCTTCACTCGTGGAATTTAAATAATCTCTTCACATCTCCAGCAGTGATTTTGCCTTGCCCACCATTCAGCTCTTTGACTGCATTCATCGTGTCCCGAGTTGATGTCTTTTCCATCCTGTTGGCTCTCCTTCCCCTGCAGGCAGGCTCTCCCTGTGTTGGGATCTGCCTTCATTGTGTTGTCCCTGGTACATACAGCTATAGCCACTTAGGATCGGCTGTGCTGCTTTCTTGTTTATGGTATGTAGAGCCCTCGTCCTAGTGTCTAGATTCTGTCGTCTCCTGCAAGGCATTTGCTGTCCCTCTTTCTGCACTGTGTCCAGGGAGATTTAGAGCCTGGTGGGACTGAAATGCTTAGAATGATGGCTGTGTGACAGAGCCGGTCTCTTCCTCCTTTCTTCCTGCAGTCCTTGCCCACCAAGTCCAGATTGGTTTCGGGCCTGGGGGATGCAGGATTATACACTTGTGCATGCTCGGCAGTGGCTTCTGGAAAGCGTTAGTTTTCTTACCATTTAGGCACATCTAATACCGTACCACAGTTGTGATTTATTAATTATAAATGTCTCCTGTGAGCTTGCCTTCACTTGCTCTTCTTCAAATAAAATAATCATAAGACACATGAAGCCAAGAAGGCGGTTTCCTTAAGTAGTTTTGGGGTTCTAAATTGAAAAGTTACAGAAAATTGGCAGTGTACGCTTTGGGTGAGTCCAGCCCTAGGAAATGGGAGAGAGAAAGGTCGGCCTGTCAGGACCTGTACGGGGCTCCCTCAGCAGCCTGGAGAAGGAATCTGGATAAAGGTGGAGGATTGTTTTGTGACTTTTACTAACCAGCAATGTCAGGAAGGGTCAGCCCTCCATGGTGGTTCACAGTCGCTTTACCTGGGCAGCTTGGCTTTCTAAAAGCAGTGCCATATGCGCTGAAATAATCGTCTTGCCTTGTGGTTAGGAAATGGATTAGTTATTTGACCAGTTAGTGTATAAGCTTAAAAGTTCATTCATTTTTATAGGGGGACAATAAAATACTTACTTTATTCCAAGAGGGTACTGGTCAGCTCTTCCTCTGGGTGTGTTCGGGAATTTGTGTTGATCCCATCTGTCAGCCTGTGTGTCACATGTCTGCATGAGCATGGAGCCTCATACGGATGGAATGGGCTCTGCACCGTGGCCTGGCCTGTGCCGTCATCATGATCTCAGACACACTAAGCAGCTGTTCCCCCTCTGGTAGGACCACGAGCACTGGGGACCTACCAGGAGGGCTTAATGCATGTGTGATGCAGTTCACTAGGCCGGCTCTGCACTGGCCCTGCCTAGCGGCCCCTGGTGTGGATGGGAAGCCATCCTGGGCCTGTGTTAACCTGACCGGTTTCCGTGTGGCGGCAAGATGGTCTGAGAGTCCTTAACCCTCGCTTAGTGGGGCGTAGGTGCTCGGTGTGACGTGAGTCCCCTCCTGTCCTACGCAGATAGTCTGTGCCTAGCCACAGGTATAATCCCCAGGGGACAAGCAGGGGCCTTCAGCAGCTGATTTCTTTCAAACTGTTCCTAATCTCCAAAAATCCTTCACCTGTGACTGACCAGACTCTTTCCCTTAGATGTGTCAGTTCTGGTTCTGTGTTTTAACTCAGAATGGCGTGCTTGATTTTTCCAGGACCGAGTCTTGCTTAGGAATTTTAGTAACTTCCTATTCAGTCGTGCATGTAATGTGTTTCTTACCCAAAACTTGGGAAGACGCCTCTCTCACTCCCTCACACCCCCTGGCATGCCGGTTTGTGTGGAGTCGCTGCCTCGAGTGCCAGCATCAGTGTCAGTGCCTGGACGGTATTACGGTTCCTGTTGGCTGGGTCGGCAACGCCAACACCACACCTATGTCTGATAAGATCTGTTTATGCTCTGTAAGTAAGTAATGCAAACTTTAAGTGAAATGTTCAGTGTGTACATTTTAAGTACATCTTCAATAAGTGGTAGGTTTCATTTGACTGTGTTGGTTTTCTCTCTCTCTCTCCCTTCTTTCTTTTCTCTAAAATATCTCTTGTGATTTGTTTTTGTAAGATGGGGGTCTTGCGACGTAGCCCGGGTTGGCCTTAAACTCTTAATGACCCTCCTGCCTTGGCTGAGGCAAGCTTGGGGCCATTGCACCCAGTCACTGTGCCCTCTGTTAAAACCTGAAAAGCTTTTGTACCTGCAGGCTTATTGCTGCTGTGTACGTAACTCTCTGAAGCAGAAATTGCTCTGGGAAAGCAATTTCATAGCACCTGCTACTACTCCCCAGGCACAAGTGCAGCTTCGAGCAAGGGGCTTTTTCTCCTACACCGTTGTGATTGTTAAACTCCAATCCCAACAATGGAAAGCTGTATTTCCAGCCTTGCTAAAGTAGGAGTTCAGCTTCTGTTTAATAAATATTGAGCAAGATCTACATTTACAAGAATCTGACAGTTTTCATTTTATTTAGGAACTTATCATGGTATGTGTTCAGTTTATTTGTTGATGAAAGTAGATCCTTGGCAGAATTAGTATGTTGCCTGGAGGCAGCCAGATATATATATATAAATATTATATAGATATAAATATATTTATATCTATATCTATATAAATATCAAGTTCTGTTGCTTACTTTCATGATAAAATATAGTAATTTTTTACCAGGGTTTCGCTAATAACCATGCCTGCTCACTTCAGCGGAAGGAGTGGTTTTGCAGTAAAAATTGTTGGTCTCATTATTGATGAGGTATATTTTAGATGTACTGAATGACTTTTTTTTTAATTAAAAAAAAATTTTTTTTTGAGACAGGGTCTCACTATGTAGTTGAGACTGACCTGGAACTCACTCTGTAGCCCATGCTGGTCTCGAACTCACAGCGATCCTCCTGCCTCAGCCTCCCGAGTGCTGGGATTAAAGGCGTGCACCCCCACGCCCAGCTGAATGACTTTTTAACTTCTAATACAATTGGCTTTTTTGGACCTCAGTGATACTCATGTAGACCCCCACCACCCCCTTTCAGTTTTACTTGCAACATTTCCTCAAGTAGTCAGGCTTACAAGATTGGAGAGAAGTGGAGGAAGCATTACTGAGTCACTCTTGATGTCTGGGTGTCTCTGTGGACCATGTGAAGTTCAGGGGAGGGAGGTGTCAAACTCAGAAAACAGGCAGGTTGGAGAATGTTTAGTTTTTAAGGTCGGCCATAAGCCAGAATGCTTGGGGATAACTAGCCCTAGGTTTGAGGAAATGAACTGACTTGTCTTCACTGGACCCAGAACAATAAATTTAAAGCATACTTTCTCCACAAAAAAATACTCTTTGTCTTATTACCTTCAACAGTGATGAGTGTTAAAGCACAAAAAAAGAGAATACTTTTTTGCATTTGAAAAATAGTTCTCAGATGGGTGACTCATGCCTGTAATCCCGGCACTGGGAAAGCTGAGACAGGATTGCCACAAGTTTGAGACCAGCCTGGGCTACATAGTGAATTCAAGCCTGAAGTATACAGCGAGACCCTGTCTCGGGAGAAAACAAACAAAAGAAAAGAAAAATAGATCTCAGTATTAATAACGTCCTATGGACAAAAGTAGAATATGGCTGGTGACATTTGTGTGGATCCATGTATCTCACCGTGCGTTCTGTTTCTATATAAGAGCCATCGTGCGCTTTGCAGACACTTGGCGTTCCATCCCTGCAGTGGTCGCTCGTGTATTCTGGTTCACTCAGAGGCTGTCGAAGAGTAACCTGAGGGTGTGATGTGGACTTTTCTTTCTCCACCTGTTTATAGTTTGTGCAGACCCTGTCCTCACTGATAAAGGGCTGGGGACCTGTCTCAGGGCAAACTGCCAGCTCCTTTTTGTCTGTCCAACCTGTGAGGAAGAGCGGGGTTGTGTCTTCAGGAAAGTAAGGCATTCAAAGGGCAAAAAAGCATATTCCTCGCCCACGCCTCCTTTGTCTCATAGGCTGTTTTCTGTTTGCTGTATGTGCTAAAAAGGTTACTAGACGCGGTCTCTGATGCTCTGTCCCTGCCATTGCAGCATGCTCGAGGACGACCTTCAGCTCAGTGACAGTGAGGACAGTGACACAGAGCAAGTAAGTTTTGCACCTCATGACACCTAGAGTCCTGTTAAATCCAGCCCGACTATCTGAGCTGCTGTCCTAACTTGTTTTTTGTTCTTTCCTGGTCCTTCTTCCCCTTATTGTGAATGCCTAGACCCCAGAGAAGCCTCCTTCCTCAGCTGCACCTCCAAGGTACGGTCTGGGGTCTCTCCCCTCTGTCCATCAAGCTCGCGTGTCTGCCCCATGGGGGAAAAGCCTTACTTGAGTGCTCTCATGGTTCCTGCAAGGGGAAGGAGGTGGAGGGTCCCTGCTGAGGGAGAAGAAGCCAGTTATAAACTGTTCTCAAAATTTATAAAATCGAATTTCTCGGTAGAACTTGTTTTCTACTGTGCTGGTTTTCTTAGTTACATGAATTTTCAAATTACTTCAGCTGCTTTAAAATATGACCTGCATTTCATTTTAATGTACTAGAAAATGATAGTGTTTTCACTTGATAAAGAAACCAGACATTTTAGAAAATGTGATGCTTTAAGTTTTGGAAGTGGGGGTTGTCTGACATTTCCTTGTAATAAACTTAATGATTTACCATGACAAATACCTGCCTGTCATGGCTGAAGAGTCAAGTTTACCTGCTCATCTGAGATGTGCCCTTGCATTCAGAGCTAAGACAGCAGAAACACCCTAGCCATCACAGGTGAGGTAGGGACAGGTGCCCATGCAGTCAGTCTTACAGGTTTGTAAGGTTTGTTGTTTGTTTAGCCCCAGTTACAGAATTTCTAATAAGTCCTGTCAGCTCACAAAATATGACTAATTAGTCTAACTTAAAAATAAAGGAAAAGCCAGGCATGATGGTGCACATCTGTAAGTAATCCCAGCATATGGGAGGCTGAGGCAGGAGGGTTGCCATGAGTTCAAGGCCAGCCTGGGCTGTGTAGTGAATTGATGGCCAGCCTGAACTTCATACTGAGACCCTGTCTTTAAAAAAAAAAAAAAAAAAAAAAAAAAAAAAAAAAAAAAAAGTCGCTAAAAAGTAAAGTGTAAAGGGAAAGGAAAAGCAAATCAAAGGCAGAGGTAAACTGGAGGCAGAAGTCCAGTTGAAAGTGTCCTCTTCTGAAACCCTGGCTCAAGTGTTCAAGTCATCAGGGTCACACAGTTGATGCCACATTGTATATGGACCCTGGAGAGTTGTACAGTGTGTTTGTCCTAAATTTACCTCTCTGAGTGATTTTGACTCGAGTGCTGTATACGCTATTTAATAATTTACTTTGCATATAGGTAGGTTTGGTTTCAAGATTATAGTTAATGCTGGACATGGTGGTGTATGCCTATAATCCCAGCACTTGGGAGGCTGAGGCAGGAGGATCGCTGCAAGTTCAAGACCAGCCTGAACGACATAGTGAGATCCTGTCTCAAAAAAAAAAAAAAAAAAAAAAGACAGTGATTTGCTACTTTAGCTAATACCATCTGGGACAGTGTTTTAAGATCATTTTGAAATTCTGTATGTGTCTAGCAGTGATCATCAGTATGCTTTCTCATGGACCTAGAGTTCCCAGCCTGTTCTTAAAACTTGGAGTACTCATAATTCCACTCAGTAAATAGAGGTGGATTGTTTTTTAGCTCACCCTCCAAAGGAACAGACAGCATTTATAGTCGGTGGTCATCGATTAGCGTGTAGTCAGTTCTCAGAAAGAAAGTGTAGGAAGAGTAACTTAACTGTTTTTTTCTTAGAAGTTCTTTGGCTTATGTTTGGCAGGGGCCTGCAGCCTTAAAGGGCCAGACGGTAAATGTGTCAGCCTTTGTGAGCCCCAGAAGCCTGTCCCAACCACTCAGCGCTGCTCCGGGGCGCCCATGACAGTGATAGCGGGTGTTGGTCCAATAAAATCTTATTTAGAGAAACAGGCATCCTGCCCAGGCCGTGGTTAGCCCAGTCTCCAATGTAGCTCATGTACAGCTTGACCTGATTTCAGCAGTTGGACTCCACAAGCTTCTCTTAAGCAGTTATGAATTGGTTTAAGGGTTTTGGCTGCTTTTTAGGCCACAGCAGGCCCCTCTGCACCAGCTGATTAGGCATTTCTGAGGCCCTTCCTTGAGGAGCAGAAGAGGCAGCGGGTAAGGAGGGCAGCAGAACTCACCTTGCGCTCTGCTGTGTGTCTTCTAATTTTATCCTTGGTTGTTCTGCAGTGCTGCACCGTTGCTGCCGGAGCCAGTGGCCTCTGCACATTCCAGCAGCGCAGAGTCGGAGAGCACCAGTGACTCCGACAGCTCCTCCGACTCAGAGAGCGAGAGCAGCTCGAGTGACAGTGAGGAGAACGAGCCCCACGACGCCACAGCTGCGGAGGTACTGTGTCCGCAGCAAGGCCCAGGCCCCAGGCCCTGTGCCTGCGGGTGACCCGTCGTCTCTGCTCCTGGGCCGTGTGTGGACTCATGTCGCACTGTTCTCCCTGGTTAGAGTGGGAGGCTCTTTCTCTGTTGCTGCTAGTGCTGTTTGGCAGAGGGGCTCGTCAGGACTGTTGGCACGCTATTTTCTTTTCCCTTCTTTTGAAAATGAAAACTTGCTTTCCATAGGCTGCCATTTAATATTTATGAGGATGCTCTTTGAAACTTCAGGAATGCATGAATTAAGGACAGGAGAGGAGACCATTTGAATTAGCAAACTCAGCCACGTGAACCAGACAGAAGTCCTCAGGAGTTCTAGTTCTGAATTCCTCAAAGCTGAGCGTTAAATTGATGGCAAAGTGATTTTTCCAGAGCACTATTCTTGCTCCCTTCTGCCCCTGTAAAACCGGGTATTTGTGTTTGCTTTCAACTCCCCCAGGAGACTCTGCAAGAGGAGCAGACCAGCAGACTATTTCTCTGGGGGTGAACACCCAAGGGAGACTAAAAGTCCCAAGCACTGAGTCTCTGGGCAGTCGTGCTGCCTACTGGCACAGGCATTGTTAGAACAGACAGCAGCGCTGCCAGATACCTTCGAACTTGGGTAGAAGTGTAAGGTCGTGCTGGGGGATAGTGCAGTGCAAACGGGAGGCATTTCATTCTCAGTGAGCAGCTCCGGCCCTATAAAGAAACCCAGCTGTATGTGCACACAAGCAGTAAGGTTTGCTGTGTTCTCTGCTCTTCAGGAACAAGGCATTTCTGCCGGAGCATTAACTGGACATGTCTGGAGATCGATCACTTGGTGAGGCACAGGGCAGGCTGAGAAAGCGGCACAGTGCCAGTGCCCAGAATTGTTAGGAACGTATGAGTGTACATCAGCAGAACCTGCACCCCAGGTGCTGTTAGATTTCACTGATTGCTCTGTCTTTCCGAGACTGTCTCCTTGTGTGATAAATGATTGTTGTTGAAATAATTTTTCTATGCCCCAGGGAGCAGGAAACCGAATATGCTATGCAGACATATTGTGTGATTTTCACTATTAGATTTATAAGAGCTTCGCTTTGTTTTACCTTTTTTAAGTGAGGAAAATATACTTGCTTGTTAGTATTGATTTTAAAAGGTATTTCAGCCAAATAATACAATTCAAATAAAATCAGAATGGACAAAGTAATCAATAATAGAAAATGGAAATTCAGTCGGTGGCTCGTAGTAAAGACATAGTTACGTCTCCTCCCTCAAGTGATCACTAGAATAGATTCAGACTCCGTAAGTATAAAGTAAAGCTCCTGTTTCACTTTATTTTTAAAACTGTCTTTGGGCCCGGGATTTAGCTCAGCGGTTCGGTGGCCTGCCTTGCAAGTGCAAGGACCTGAGTTTGATCCCCGGTATCCCCCCCAAAATAAATAAAAAAATAAAACTGTCTTTTTTAGGGAAAAAAATGGGATTTGTATGTTGATGTGGAAGTCCAGCTTGATGGAGGGTTCACATGTCATATACTGGGCCTGTCTTTCCAGGAGTATTTTCTTTGTTTACCCTCAATGTTCCCTAAGGTACCCAGTGACTTTTCTTGCCTTTTAAAATACCTGCTTCCATTTATAAAGGGTAACATGAATTTCATAATGGGTCATAGTTACTAATTTTAACTTTCCCGCCTTGTTTCTATCTTTAATGCTGAGAAGTAACTTTCTGTGGCTCTACTCTCGTTAATTTTGCTGGATGGAGTAGGCCCAGGCTCTCAGAGGCCCGAACACAGTTCACCGGCTGCTAGGCTGCCTCGGAGCATGGGATACAGCCCTGTGGATTCTCTTTCCATGTCTGCACAGTACTGTGAGCCTAAATGTCAACCAGCTTTTCAAAGTCTGTGGGACATAGGCAGTCTGTGCTGCCTAAAAGTATAGGAAGATACGCAAGCATGATGCATTCTAAAATAAACTAACTTTTGCCAGATTAAATGGTTAGGAGAGGTAAGGGACATGTAGTCAAACGTATTTAAGAAATAATCCTCACATTTTCCCCTACTTCGGAGCATTTGGGTGGCAGCCTCCCTGGGAGGGTGGAAGCTGAGAGCCAGGAAAGGCCAAGGGAGCGATGAAGAGCCAGACCTCAGTCCTGTCTGGTACTTAACCTCTTGAAAATTGTCTCACAGTTTGTTTCTTTTTTGGTACTGGGGATCAAACTTGAGTCCTTGGCACTGGTGAGGCATGTGATAGAACCACTGAGCTGAATCCCCGGCCCCTCACAGTCTGTTTCCAATCGAGCCATTATGTGAATACTTTCCCCACCTCAGTACCCAAATACATAATCTTCATAATCCCTGACCTTATCCATTTTACAACTTCATGTTGGGTAATAAAGATCATGGCCCTGCCTGTTCCCTTCATCTGGGCATCCTAGCTCAATCTGACCCTGAAATTGGGCCATAGTCTTCACTTTTGCACAATGTGTTACTTCTGTAATCAGGACACTCCTTTGGGGACTGTTAAATGTATTCCAGTATGGCTCTGTCCTCGGGGCAGGAAGGGCATGCAACTTAACTAGGAATGACTTGCCCTTGGGGTTCTCACTTGACTGTTTGTGTGAGGTGTGTGGCAGTGTTGGGCTGCAGCCGTGAACATCGTGGCAGGTGAGACCCATGCCACGTTGCCTGAAGAAGGGTAAGGCAAGTTTGGTTCCCACTGCACATGACCTGTGTCCTACTGCCTGGTCCTGTTGGCCTCCAGTGTCCCCCACAGTCGGTCTCTGCGGGAAATGATGTTGACCCGGGGGGAATGGGCTGATCTTCTCCACCCAAAAAATGCCTGTCACACAGGGTGGTTTTCTTTCTTCTCTTGCTCTGAATTCAAGAGAGAGGTTGTGGGTGGAGGGTTGCTGTCAGATTAGGAAGCTATAAAGGAGGTATGTTATGGAGTAAGCAGAAAAGGACAAATTGGGCGGTTTCCTGCCCAAACTATGATCCTACCTGGTTTCTTTAAAATAAAATTTTTATTTCTGTTCTGTTATAAATCACACTAAGCCCAAAGCCCAAACTACCTACCAGATCATTTTAGTATTTAATGTTTCCCTGAATGAAAAAAAAAACCTGTACATCATATTTGTATATTTTACATTATTTAGGTCTGCATGTTTTTACAGATTTGAACAGCTATGGTATATTTTACTTGGATTGTCAGCAATCCTTCCCTTAGAATTCCTCCACCTTGGGGCTGGGGCTATGAATCAGTGGCAGTAGCATGCGAGAGGCCTTGAGTTAATCTACAGCACAACAAAACAAAACTCTGTCTCTCCTGGGTGTCCTTATCCATAACCTAATAGTTATCCCATATAAATTTTTTTCAATTGTCTTCCCAGTGCTTTGTGTGTGTAGTTTAGTCATTTGTACAAACCTATGCATGAGTTACTCATTCATAAAAACCACCTGTCAGAGTGGACCTTGAGAAAAATAAGCAAGCCAGTGAAAGACTGCCCTTAAAAAAAAATCAAAACAAAACGCTGAAGTCATCACTTGCTCAGTTGGACACTCATGTCTTTCTACATGATGCACAGCGTCAGGGCACCGAAGTGCTGAGACATCTTGTCTACCACTGTATGCAGGACCCATGGTACCACAGCAGGGAGGTGGAGGCATTGCTGCCCTTCTGTTCAGATCTCACAGTGTGGCTGAGAGACAAGGTGACAGCGTGCAGTGAGAGTTAATTTAGCAATAGTAGGATAACGTAGGGACTTCCACTAGGTGGCCCTGTCAGTCACACAGGTGACCAATAAAATCATCGCTGTCCACTGTGATCTGGGACCTCTTTTTGTGTCTTAACAACATAGGTGCTGTTTTAGATCACACTACCTGGAGCTCGAAACCTTCTATTTGCTTGTTTTGATTTTTTGAGACAGGGTCTCAGTTCAGGCTGCCCTTGAACACATTATGTAGCTCAAACTAGCCTCTAGCTGTGATCCTTCTGTCTCAGCCTCCTGAGTGCTGGAATGACAGGCATGTGCCACCACCTCTGGCCTGGAGCAAGAAACTTAATGGATGACTTTACAGAATCCAAGTGAGACTGAAGTTTTCCTATGTGACTTCACTTGCCTTTAATCGGGTAAAATGTGAAAATATTTGTGACGCACTGATAATCTTGTCATATATGAATGTTTGTTTTTAAGTAGAGAAATGAAACCATCTTGAAGATGGTCATTTTCAGTAGCATGATACCGAGGGGTAACTGCTGAAAGGTGTTTCACTCATAGCTGCTTTCTGAAAAGCCTTGCTGGAGGACACCTTTCATCTCACGTAACACACACACACACACACACACCTTTTTTCCACAGTGCTGGGGATTGAACACCCTCTCTTTCCTATCCAGCAAGCGTTCACCACTGACCCACACCCAGCCTCCTCCCCTATTCCTTATTGTGTTTTGAGACAGAGTCTTGCTATGTTTCCCATACTGGCCTAGAACTTCTGACCCTACTGCCCTCGTCTCGAATGTAGCCAGACTGAATTCCCCTTATATTCTAACAGAATTCTTTATAAGTCAAAAGGTATCGGTTCTGTTTACCATAATTTCCAATAGAAGCAAGGATTGTTTTTTATAATTTTTGTTGCTACGTATTTTACAGTACATGGTAATTACATTCATCATGGGGAGTTGGTACATGTACAGAATGCATCTTTTTTCTTTTTACTTCCCCAGGATTTATATCGATTTCTCAGCAGTTGTCAGTCACCTGTTAGTACCTACCATGCCAGTTCCCAGAGCACGGAGACATAGCTTACTGTATTTGAAGAGTTGTTAATATAGTCTCTCAGTTTGAGGAGAACGAATAGAATCTGAAGTAAGGTCTGGAACAGTTCCTTCTTCGGAGACAGGCCTGTGTCATCGAGCAGCATTATGGAAAAGCGTATCAGCTAATGCTCCTTTCTGTTTCCTGATTTCAGCCGGAGCCTCCAACAACAAACAAATGGCAGCTGGACAACTGGCTGAGCAAGGTGGGCCAGCCGACTACGGCCCCCGAGGGCTCAGGCAGCGCAGAGCCTGCGCGCCTTGGGGGCCAGCAGGGTCAGGGAGACAGCAACATCAGTGCCACAGGCCAGGCGCCTGCTGAGCCCAAAGCCCCGCCCCCAAAGAGCTGCAGCAGGGCGCCCCGGGGCCCCGCCGAGGTTCCCCACGCCAGCAGGAGAGGCGGCCACAAGTCCCCAGCACAGCAGGAGCTACCATCCAGACAGACCATTGGGACCAAGCACCCGAGGAGGCCTGCCAAGGCTTTGGCCCTAGCCACAGCGGTGGACACGAGAGCCAGCTCACAGGGAGACAGGGAGCTGGGCCCTGTGCCCTGTGGCCTGAAGGACCCAACCTGCAAAGAGAAGCCCAGGGTGAAGACGAAAGGCAGGCCACGTGCTGGGGGCAGCAGGGAGCCTGGGCCCACCACGCCAGCCCCTGGGGAAAAGCAGCAGCCCAGGAGCTGCGCCCTGGTCCCCACCAAGGACAGCACAGGGGCCGCAAGCCCTGAGCCCTTTGTGCTGGTCCCCTTGGCACAGGTTCAGGCCCAGGCCCAGGGCAGTGGCAGGACTAGTGGCTGCCGGCAGGCTGTGGTGGTCCAGGAGGATGGACACAAGGACATGCTGCTGCCTCCCTTAAGGAATACCAGGGTGCTCTCGCCGCTCAGGGAAACGCCTGCCCCCCACAGCCTGGTGGTGAAGATAGCGCTCGACCTCATCCCCAGGGTACCTCGTCTGCCTGGGAAGGCGGGCCGCCCCAGGAAGCCGGAGGAGAAGCCTCCATCCACAGGGAAGAGGCAGGAGCCAGAGAAGCGATGCTCAGATATCCCTGGCAAGGCAGCCAGGAAGAGGAAGGTGGGTGCAGTGCCCCAGTGGGTGGGGACCCGGCTCTCAGGTGTTTGTGGGGGGCTGGGAGTCTCTGCTCCACCCATGGAGCCCCTGTGCCCGCTTCCTTCTCCCCAGTCACTCATCGGGTTTCTGTCATGTGTAGAGGACACTTCCAGTGTAGAGTGGCATTTTGAGATTTAATTTTTCCTTGTGTTGGAGATCAACCCCTGGGCCTTTTGTGTTCTGCTGAGCTACTCCCAGCCCCGAGGGCCCATTGTATGTGGAGATAACCTGGTATTTAATGTCTGGTCCGTTTGGATTGCCTAGAAATTAGGAAGGTCTTACATGAGTTGAAATGTTTTAGTATTCAGAATTACTGAAAGAATTGCTATGTGTGACTTTCACACCCTAGTATGTGCTCTTTTTTTCTTTTTTGATGGTGCTGTGGTTTGAACCCAGGGACATGTGTATGCCAGGCAAGTGCTTTACAACTGAGCTCCAGCTGCTTTTTAAGATTGATTTTGAGACAGGGTCTCTCTATTTGCCCAGGCTGGCCTCAGGCTCTGAGTCTCCCTGTTGAGGGATATATTGCAACATCTGTCATTCATTAGGATTTTTTAAAGTTTTATGGAAGGATTTGTCATAGTTTTTTTTTTTTTTAAAAAAAGGGAAAATCCCTGCATTCTTTAAAACTCTCTGAGTTGGATAAATCAGTGTTTTGTACAGTCTCCTTGCCTTTATTCTGAATCATTGAATTCTGGATCTGTTTCTACTTTTGCACGATGATAAAAAGTTAAGTGTTCCCCAGTGGCTCTCTTTCCTGAGCCCACCTGGCCCAAGATCCCAAGTCAGGTATCGGAAGGGCCAGTTCTCTCTTGCTTGGAAGAGAGGACACTTTTGACACTCGTGTGTGTGCATGAGAAACGTTGCACTCAGCTGTGGCAGTTGGCTAAGAATAACAGGGAAAGTGGTCGTGGAGCTGCTGAGACCAGCTAATTAATCCACTAGGTTAAAAAATGTGACACAACCGTACTGTAGAGTGCAGAGCGCCTGACCCTGTCACGTGACATGGGGGCATGCACTGCCACTGCATCTGCAGCAGCCAGGCTGAGTGGGCCAAGTTGGGTGTTACTGGTGGTGCTGTGCCAGCTAGAAGAGGGTGCAGTTCACAGCAGAGAGCTCTTAAAGCTTTAGAAAGTGAGGGGCCAGGGATTTAGCTCAGCGATTCGGTGGCCTGCCTTGCAAGTGCAAGGACCCGAGTTCAATCCCTGGTACCAAAAAAAAAAAAGCTTTAGAAAGTGGGATGGGCACGTGTGTTGTGCGTGTGCGTGTGTGTGTGTGTGTGTGTGTGTGTGTGTGTGTGTACGTGCACGTGCGCACGTGCATGTGAAGTATACAAAGCCCATGGAGGAAACTGCAGTGAGCCTGCTTGGGACAAAGAGCCCTGCGTGTACTGTCCTGAGAGGCCCTAGAGAACACGTGTGTTTACCCATCCTTCCGGGAAGCCTCCTGTCAGCCGCGTGCCTGGTCTCCAGTGTGATCCTGCACTCACTGGAATGGGGAGTGGATTTTCTTCCAACATGCAGACTTCCCAGTGGGAACCTGGAGGATCCTCAGAGAGTTTTTGGCCCAGTCCATCCCAGCACAAGTGCACAGGCATTGTGCCATTGCAGAAGGGGGAGCTTCTAGCTTTCCTTTGGTTATGAGAACTGTGTCCCCAGAAGCTCTTGAAAACTAGGGACGCACATGCATTTTTCATTTGAGCAATGGGGGACTATAATGGTCCCTTTGTGTTAGGAACATGATTTTTTTTTCCCCCATACTAAGGATTGAACCCAGGGCCTTCACATTAAGGCACTTCCCCAATCCTTTAAAAAAAGCATTGACATAAGGTCTCACTAAATTGCCTGGCTGGGCTGGGCTGGGCTGGAACTGCAATCCTCCTCCCTTGGCCTCTCAGAGTGCTGGGATGTTAGCCTTCCACTGTCATGCCAGGTTCAGGCCATGATTTCTTCAAAGCTCTGGGAAGCAGCCAAGAGATCAGACCCAGAATGGGCTGCCCTTTTGAGGCACAGATGTGGTGCTAGTGTATAGGTTCTAGACCCTGGCTGCCTTAGTCTGGTAGGGAGGGTTAGCACTGTGAACTACCCCCTCCGGAGGTTTGAAATTCCTTCAGTGATCTTGATGCCTAGCTGTGCTGGGTATCCCAGGCCTTGGAGAGCTGTGCTTTGGCTGGAGAGATCCTGGGGTGTTTTGTCCAAACAGCTGGACTCGGGCCACCAGGCTCCTTGCCTGGGTGTTGTTCCTGACTGACCTTGCTCGGAAGCTCTCAGATAAGTGAGCTTAAACAGCAGTCTGCTGCGTACTCAGTTCACCGCAGAGAACCCTAAGTCCTGCGCTTTTCCTTCCTGCTGGACCCCAGGTGGGTGGCACTGATCACCGTGTTCACATGTCCAGTCTTGGCCCTTTCAGAGCCCTGATGTCTGTTAGGCGGGCTGTGTTCCTTTCATCAGATCCCAGTTGATGCCGGGTGGAGGAAAGGCTGCTTTCTAAGCTTGTATCCCTTTCCCCAAAATTGAACCATGAATTTTCTTTTCAAATGCACCCACTGGACAAAGTGCTCCAACGGTAAAGTCAGAGCTGTTGGGCTGTGCCTGAATGTTGTTATATAAAGGCCCTTTAGAACCTGTCTTGGTTTCCAGAGGGCTCACAGCTCCTTAAAGCCGTCCAAGGGTTAACCACGCGTGAAGAGGAAGACTCAATGGCAGGGGCTGGGGAGCCAACCGTACGGAGGTCTCGGGTTCGGCCCCAGCACAAGCTCAGGTGTCCGCCAGCTGCTGCAGCCATTGGATGCGGCACCTACAGAAGGAGCTTGGACTTTTAGTGCTTTGACGGAGAGGATGAGGAAGTTTGCAAGGAAAAGTGGCGAAATTGCGAGGCTCCCAGTTGTGAACTCAACACCACGCTCCCTACACAAGCTACTGAACTCTATCAGTCTGATTGCAGTTCAGAATTTAAAATGTCAATGTATTTTGAGGATTGAACCTAGAACCTTCACACTGAACTTCACCCCCAGCCCCTTTCTTGATCGACAGTGGACCCCTGACATTCACACTGGTTATTTCCTAGCACACCCATGAATTATGAAAAACTGCAAATTTCAGATTTGGCAAGAAGAATGCTTATTTTTATAGTTTAAACCCTAAATTTGCTATGTCTCCCGTAGTAATATAATTTAACAAAATACTGTATTAATTAATGAAGCCTTAAAAGGTGCAGGGTGTTTTGGTGACATCTTAGGAATCTTAGGACTTTAAGAAGAACAAAAGCTAGGGCCAGGGATTTAGCTCAGTAGCACCATGCCTACCTTGCAAGCACAAGGTCCTGAGTTCAATCCCTGGACTGAAAAAAAAAAAGAACGAAACCTAGAATATTGGATATAGCAACACAGGGCCCAGTAAACTGTTAGGATGCAGAAACGCTGTGTGCATCTGCTGAGATGGGTTATGGGCCAGCAGCCAGTCAGAGGCAAGGAGAACTGAATAACACTCTCAGATTGGCCACTTGCAAACTTCCTACCAAAAAACTTTTGGAGAATATTTGTGGTTTCCCTGAAATTGTAGGGATTTCCGTGAGCAGTTCATGGAAAAATCCATGAGTGACTGAGGCCGCCAACTCTGTACTGCAAGTTCATGGGGAGTATACTGCATTTTTAAATTTTGAGACAGGGTCTTGCTTAGTTGTGCGTCCAGGGTTTGAACTCGCAGAGTCCTCCTTCCTCACCCCCCAGGCTGCAGGCCTGCACTTCCACAGGCATCTCTTTGTTCGTATGGTTCAGGCCAGTTCAGTGGGAGCACAGCAGAACGCTCCTCCCATGGCCAAGCCTCCCCGTGAGCCCTGTGTGCAATTCTTCCTGGACACCTTTGTATCCCTGCCACCTCGGGAATTCCCTTTCAGACAAATGGGTGATCTGCCTTAATGGTCATAGACGGATAATTTCAAAGGGGGAACATTTATTCATGTTTTTTCTTTTTCTAAATGATTGCTTTATTAATAAAATCTTTTTTGAGAAAACCCTTCTAGTGCCATTTGAGTGTGTGTGTGTGTGTGTGTGTGTGTGTGTGTGTGTGTGTGTTGCAGTGTGAAAGTGAAGTTGTGTGTAGCAGGAACAGCTGTATTATTTCTTAGAATGTTTGGAGCTCTCTCCTTCTATACAAGGTCCACCTACATTTTCTTGGGTTGCTAGTCCAGATCAGCACCTGTTGGAAAATTCATCCTTTCCACCTTCTTACAGCCACTCAGTGGTGGACTTTGCCTGCCTGTCCCTCCTCATCAAAGTGCACATGCCATGTGTGGCTGTGCCTGAGGTGTTTGCCTTGCAGATGCCCTTGCCAACATCGATTTTCCTTCTTGTGGTGCTTACTCTGGCCAGCACGGCTGGTCTCCTCGGGACATCCCTGTCCCTGTCCCTGTCCCTGTCCCAAGCTTGGGCTGGATGTCTTTGTGTCGTTTTCTTATTAAGCCTTCTTCAAGCAGTGGCATGGATTTTCCAAAGCATCCTGTGCCTCTCTACTTTTCTGGTGTCCCATGTATGCTAGGCTCACCTGCTTCCTGTTGGGAGAGTGTGTCTCTGACCCTGAGCACTGAGGCTCTTGGCTTGGGGCTCAGGTGTGTTGTGTCTACCTGGCCAGTGATCTCTCTCACATGTGTTGCTGCACAAACGTGTGCTGGAAGGTAGCTGAGCGGCCCAAGGTCAGAGGTCTGGGTCAGGACGGCGACTCTGCTGGTTACAATCAGGACTGTCACTGTCATCCCTGGCTCAGCTTCCAGTGGTCCCCACCATTCCTCCACCTCAGGTTCCCTTTTGGACATTCCGTGTCCTGCCGTGGCAGCTACACTCAGGGCACAGAACGTGCCCATCTACCAGTTAGAAATGCTGTGTTGGCTCTGGGAAAAGCCACCTCCCTTTCCCTGCTGCCAGCAAGTGCCTACCCACCAAGCCAGGTGCAGGTGGGCAGGCTCTAGTGCCCTGGAAGTGTCCCTCCAGCTCTGTAGGTGGGGCAGTCCTTGGCAGATCATCAGGCTGCCTGCTCTGACGGGTCAAGGAAAGTAAACAAGTGAGTCAGAAGCCAGCCAGCAGCCTACTCACCCGCATGCAAAAGAAATGCCTGAATCCCAGACCTTTCACCAGAGTCCCTGAAACCTGGTGATTGAGGGGTGGTAAACTCCCTGGAGAAGGAGTCATTTGTTCATCCCCAAGGAAGAGAACGCCCTGCCGTCACCTTGCACAGAGCTTCCTGACAAGAAAGGTCGGGAAGAGCCTCGTGCCTCCCCTTTCCCAGCAGGGCTTAGGACTCGCATCTCAGATGCCTGCAACAGCATGGCCCCTTCCCCGGTGCATCCTCTCAAAGTTGTGACGTGGTCCTGCTTCCAGGGACCTCAGTCTGTCCCTCAGCCGTGCGGCGTCCTTGCTGTGCCAACCAAGGAATACCGAGTGCTGCCGGGCACACCTCGGGTCAGACAGGAATGAGCCCCACAAGCATTTCACTGTGCACAGGGCTCCGCGGCTCTGCAGCCTGCAGTGAGCCCCACAAGGAGAAACCATAGGAGGTCTCTGCTGTGTTTATCTGAATGGCTGCCTTTCTACTAGTTGTTGGACATTATCAGCCTGTGAGAAGTCAGATATCGATAGAAAGCATGTTATTCCAGTGAGTTGCTCAATGTTAGCATTGTAAACGCTAGTCCAGAAGGTAGCGTCTGGTGATGACTGGTTTCCAGTCCCCAGCTGGCACAAAGCAGAGTTCTGTTCCAGGTTTGAGCCCTGACTCACTACGACTCTTATTTTCATGTGTGCTTTGTATGGTCTGCTGCTTTGGGTTAAGTCATCACCAGCATGTCCTAACCAACTTGGAAACACAAACAGTTGTTACTCTCAGTTCACCTCTGGGCTGTAGTCTTCTCATGAAGATGTCATTTGGTGGGTGGTATATGTTTAGTTTGATCTTGAGAACCTCTGTGTGTCCTTAACTACCTGGAAATGCCTCCCATTAACAAAAAAATGTGTTTTACTGTTGTGTGCAAGCTCATAGCTGCCCAGACATTTTAACACATCCTGGCTTTCCCAGGGATAAACGTCCCATCTTTCTTCATCATTTGCTGGGCCAGCCCTGTTGTCTTTAATCTAAGACTCCAGAGAATTTGCTGGCTCCTTTTGGGACAGGATGCCTGGCGTAGGTAGGTGCCTAATTGGCACGGGGTTTCCCTAGCCTGGAGCAGGCATCTGTTTGAACCCTGTCCATCATTAATGATTCTTTTTTGCTACACAGACTTGGCTGTGCACAGCCCTGTCACAAGGGCCTGGTAGCTTGTCCCGGCGAGTGCTGGGCCTTTCACTTCTGAAGTTTCCTCCAGGACCCTGCTCCTGGTTGGGCCTGTGGCGTTTCAGTGATGGGTTAAGAGTCGCTTGCTTACCTCACAGGCTGTCTGTCTCCCTAGCAGGCACTCTGAGATAGCTTTCCCCAGTCTCCTCCAGTGAACCTCTAAGTTACTAATTAGTTTTCTACCTCATCCCTGCCGGTATGTAACCCCTTCTTTGTGTCGGTTAATTGGAAAGAGCCCAGTTTGCAGATCATCTTCAGCGTAGTGTATATAGAACAGTGCTGTCCATAGAAATAGAACGTAAGCCACACATTTAACGTTTTTAGCCACTTGGAAAAACTAGTGGCAATAATTTAAGCAATTTTTAATCTTTTATGTCTCAAATACCACATAAATATTCAAGTATAAACCCCACTACATTCTCTGTAGTTTCCTCCCTCTGTAAGTAGCTGCTCCCTGGACGTGTGTCCATGGCTGCTGGGCTGGCCTGTGCCCCGGTAGCTGCTTTTCTCCTCCAGCCTGCTTTCCCTCTGACCATTCTTAGTCTGCACATAGAACCCCTCTGTAAGTAGCTGCTCCCTGGACGTGTGTCCATGGCTGCTGGGCTGGCCTGTGCCCCCGGTAGCTGCTTTTCTCCTCCAGCCTGCTTTCCCTCTGACCATTCTTAGTCTGCACATAGAATATCAAAGCAGCCATCTTTGGGAACCCCCTGAACAAATCTGTTTTGAAGCAAGACCTCACATACATGAATAAAAGTGTTTTTCTAGAAGGGAGGAGATTTATTTTTTTCCTTCTGTTTCCCATACTTTGGGGCAGGGCCAGTTGTATATTAGAAACTGGGCAGACCTTGAGTCAATCCATCATAATTTCGTCATTTTCCTGGGAGAGGTTAGGGGAAGAGAAAGACACCTTGGTGAAAACTGGGACCTCATATATACATATAGACAGCTAAGTTGAAGACTTTTTTTCCTTCCTGGTTTCTGAGATTTGAGGTTGATGGGGGATTGTCCTAGACTGACTGGTCGTGTCCCAGATTTGTAACAGTGAACTCACAGTGGGGGAACTACGTGCAGATTGCCACCAGAATTGTGGAAAGAAGTTTGTGAACAGAGTATTTTGTAGCACTTTAGTTGTACAAATGAGTGTTCTTTTCTTTTGGTACCAGGGATTGAATGCAGGACCTTGTGCTCACAAGGCAGGCACAGTACCACCTGAGCTAAGTCCCTGGCCCGTGAATTTTCTTGAGTTACTTAAATCCCTTTACTCTCACTAAAATCGTATTTTGAGAATGTGAGAGCTCAGGCCCATTTCTTTTGAATAATACACTTATTTTCATTAGAAGGGAGGGAGGGTTTAAGTAAGCCAATCTGGATTTTATGCATGCAGTAAATTAGTGCATGTAAATGGATGTTCTTTCAAAGTGGGGACCCTTCTAAAACCATACTTGTGTTTCTGATGTGAATGTGTATGTGGTATTGACTGCTGGGGGACCAGAGACTTGCATCTACAGATCGCTGATTCTTTCCTGTTTAGAGAAACACAGTGGTGTCTTTGAGTCCACTTACTCTGGTTGTGAGCTGTTACCTCAGCCATTGTCCCTTTCTTGGGTTATGAAGATTTATCTTTCTTCACAAAAAATGTGTCTCAACCCAAGCGGCATTGACTAGATTGTCCTCGTTCCTCCATCACACATCACATGCAGCCTCTGAGTGCTAGCAAGGCTGCTTTGTGTGCGTGGATGTCCCAGAAATCAAATCACTCTCTTGGCCTTTGCTGCCCGTCTCGTTCCATGTGTATAATTGTGTTTGTGATGCTGTACCTTGCTTGCTGTACCACAATAACAGGGGGAAGCAGAGAGAGACTATGATAATAAGAAAATCAGACTGGAGAAAGAAGTCAAACCACAACCCTCTTTGTCTTCATCCTCCCACAAAGAATCTTCTAGAACTAAGTGAGTATGGCGATTAGGCACAGCCTAGAGGGGTTCTCAGTCTTCTTGGGTCCTGACAGGACAGAGAAAGGTTGTCTTCTGCAGCAGATTGACGAGCCTGTTCGAACTTGTTAGACCAGCGTGTTCAGTTTGTCCTGTGTCCCTGTCACCCGTGGGCACCCATAGGGACTGACATTTGGTTTGGCAGCAAGTTTAGATTTTACCAGAAGGCTTTGCATGAAGGAGAGTTTTCTAGACGTCCAGAGTTATTTAAGAAAGGCACTCTTGGGCTGGGGACTTATGTCAGTGATGTTGCCCCCTGCCTTGGAAGAAAGGCACTCTTGTCCCTTCTTTGCAGAATAGCAAACAGTCCCAGAGAGAGAAGACAGTGGCCAGGGTCCACGCTGTCCTCAGAATGAGAGAAGCTTGGACAGCAAATGTGGTGTTACCAGAGGGTGTCATAGGAAAGGAACTGTTGTCTACTTTTGATTTATTCAAGAAATGTCTTCACATCTGCTTGGCCTAAGTGAAGACACAGTGTTCTCCTATGGGAGCTGCAGAGAGGGTTCAGTTTGGAGGTGCAGTTGGGCCACCTGCTTGACAGGCAGGGACCAGTTGAGGTGAGAGAGAACAGCAGACTCTGCAGGTGCAGTTTCTCACTGCACCTGCATTATTACTAATGGATGGGGCTGGAGGTTTCACAGGCATCCAAAAGTACCTAAAAATTGACCTTTCTGAAATACGGGTGCAAGCATTGTGACTGCACTCTTTCCTGCAGCATCAGTTTCATCTTTTATTGCTGAGAGGTTTGATTCTGTTCTGCCTCAACTTTGTCTGATGTTTCACTCCAGGACTCCCAAGCCCTCCTCAGAGCCCTCAAAAAAAGAAATGCTTCCCCCTCCACCTGTGTCCTCCTCCATGTCCTCCTCATCCTCCCAGAAGCCAGCCAAGTCTGCACGTAAGAGGTCACGGCAGGAAGCAGACCTCTGTCAGGACCCTCCCCAAAGTGCCAGTGGTACCAAGAGCAGCCAGAAAGACCTTTCTGTTCCCAAGCACAGGAAAGCCCAGGGCAAGGGCTCTGGAAGCTCTTCGGAACACAGAGTAAGTAGGAATCAGGAGCCGGGGAGAGGGTCCTGGTGTCGGTGCTTCAGAGCCATTGTTCTGAGGTAACTGGCAGGAACACCTTGGGTTTAAAGTTGTGCTGCTTGGAGGGTGAATACAAGGTCATTTTACCCAGATAATTAAGTGCCAGTTTGTCTTAAAATGATTCTGAGTGGAAAAAAATCAGAATCATACATTATTACACTAATTTTCAGTTAGATGTTTTGCAGAAAGAAATGGTTACCCCAGAGAGTTCTTCTTTGAATGTTTGATCCTGGATACTTTATTTGCTGTAATGGAAAAAAGTAACCACTTTCTCAAATCAGCATCCTCTCTTCCTGTTAATGCTCGAGAATCCTTGCGTGTGTGTATTTTTAAGTGGAAATGTCACGAGTCGCCCACTGCCTTGAGCATTCTCATCTCGACATGCTGAGTCCCCAGGACAGCCAGAAGCTGTGGGTTCCGGTGTCTGTAGGGGGAAGGTCCATGACCGAGCTGAAGTGCGGTGTCTGCTTTACTCCTGTGCAGGCACTTTTGGGGGCTACTTAAGAGAGATACTACTTTTAGGTCAATGATCTTTAGGGTTAAAATGTAATCTAGTATATATTTCTTTTAAACAGGGACCTGGAGATACTGCAAATCCCTTTCCAGTGCCTTCTTTGCCAAATGGTAACTCTAAACCAGGGAAGCCTCAAGGGAAGTTTGACAAGTAAGAGTCTGGATGCCTCCTGCGTGTTCTTGTTTCCCTGCCCTCCTCCTCCCCCACCCCCGCTTCCCATTATCGCCTCCTTGGTCTTCTTCAGCTGCCTGTCTGTCTCATCATTTCCAATTCCTAGGACCCAGCCTTCCGTTTCTCTTTTCTCAGACAGCAAGCTGATTTTCACATGAAGGAGGCCAGAAAGTTGAAGTGCAAAGCAGAGTCAATGGTCAGTCTTGGCTTTCTATTCCTTTGGCAGAATGTTTTGATTAAAAAAGTGTGGTCTGTGATCTGTGGTACTGTATGTGTGCAGGGCATTGGGGTGGAGGAAGAAGGAGGAGGGCTCTGTGAGTGGGAATCGGGGTTTGGGGGAGCAGGGGATAAGATGTTCCGGTGGAGTTGTGTTCTTTGGTTCCACTGATTCAGTCCGATTATGGAGAGATTTGTACAAAGACCCTAGTCGAATGGAAGTTGATCCAGCTGCTAGTGATATAGTAGGTGAGTTCGTTTCACCAAAACAATTCTTTGCATGTGAAAAACAAGTCCTACTAATGAAAGTCAGCCAATTTGTGACCATGCTGAAAAGTTTTATGAAGTGAGGAAGTCCGTGTGCATCCCAGACTAAAGCCCTCAGTGCCTGGCTTGACTGAAGAGTTAGCTGAGCCCATTAGATGACAGTTCCAGATGCAGGTACTAATGGTGCTGTGGGTAAACATACCTGGAGGTATGGATTCTGTTGACTTGCTGACCTTTGGACTTTCTGGAAGGTGAAGGTTTGTTATTAATTGCCTCTGTGATTAAATATGCTTTTATATTGTTGCTACAGTATAATGGGATGATGTGTAAGCATCGGAACCCCCAGGCTCTTATCTGTAGAGTATGCTTCCGAGACCCAAACCCTATAAACAGGCAGCCCTTCCTGGAAAGGTGTGTTGCCACAGGAGAGAACAGGACTGCCAGGGACCCAAACCAGCACATCCACAGTGGTCACAGGGACCGAGTCCTGGGGTTCCTGACCCTCCAAGAGGGGCGTTCTAAGACCCCCTAGCAACTCCCCATTCTTTAAGCAAAATATCCCTTGATTCCTTCCCACACCGGATGTTCCTGCGGAGTCCAGGGTAAGTCCCTAGACAGGGTCGCCTGAGTCAGATCACAGCTGCACTGAGCAGTGGTCCTCCTTACCACTTTCTGATATTGAGACTGGAACTGGGTGATTCTCGAGTCTGGAAAAAGAGTAAATACTTAGCACTGTCAGCCAGTTGTCTACAATTTACCTCAACATTGGACACTGTCCGCACTAGATTCCCTGTTATTCAAAAGATTAAGATGAGCGCTGAGGGGAGTTGGTTTAGGTTTTACTCTATAGAGAGGCACAACTTCTCTCTCTCTACACGAGGTGACCAAGCATCCCAGTGTGCCAGAGCAGGTCTGCTTATGTTTACTGGAGCCCAGTGTGATAAATGATACATCCCATTCTGCTCTCAGAGCCTGTGGTCTGGACAGTAATCTGTAAGACCACCTTCGTAATTGCATAATGCCTCAAAGGTATGTTTGACATTTCACAAAGTTAAGATGTGCATGCCTGAGAACAGATGAGTGTATTTTATCTTTGTGCCGTGCTTACTACTGAGTGCAGGAATTTGGTCTCTGCCATTTTAAATCAGTTCAGGAGATTTACGAGCAACCACAGGGATAGTGCTTCCAGGCATTGCCAACCTTCCTTGCAAAGTAGTTAAGGAAGAGGATGTTAACTAATTGCTCTATCACACTGTAGTTCTTTGCTTCTGCCCCAAGGCCAATAGAACTTTTGGAATATCCTTGAAAAAAATGATTTTGAATCAACAAATTTTCAGTATTAGCTTTCTATCAGCGTAACAAACTGGTCATGCCTTATCCTGCTAATGAATTGAGGCATGTTAATATCAATTTATTCTTTTTGTCACTAATATTCTGAGCCTAGATTATCTAGGAAAAATATTTATTTAAAATCGTGTTAGGTCTAAAATGTAAAATCTAGAGCACTAATGCTGAGTATTCTGGAATAATATACATGTGCGTGCGCATTTGCCAGCCTAATCTGGTCCCTCCTGGGACAACAGGAAGACAACATGGCCTCGGTAATAGCTTTGAGGCTCCTGTCGCTGCTGGCTGTGCGGTATGAATGCCCAGCAGCCCGGAGCCCTCTCCTGGGTGTCGCGTCCACATACGTCTTCCTGGGGCATCCCGGTCATCGCCCTTTTCATCCTCTTTGAATGGATCCCTTTGAGAGCACTGGCACTGTTAACCAACTCGCAGTACAGACGTGTGGTGTTGCGGCCAGAAGTGGAGAAAGAATGAGTGCCCCTCACACAGTGATGGGTTGGATTGACTTAGCTGTATTGTGCTACTCAGCGGAAAGAGGATTAGTGATAAAGTGTTTATTGAGGTTAAGGTGGCCACCGATATCTGATTGCACTTTTCTGCAGTCCCTTTAAGGCACACTGAAATTTTGTCCTGGTTGTCACAGGTCATGGCCGTGTACGCCAAACCAAGGCGCCAAAGGAGATTAATCCATTGGGCTCTAAAGTGCATGAAAAGATGACTGTCAGATATTTTATGTAAGATGCTCAAAAATCACAATGAATGTTTTCTACCCACAAGGTAGACCTCCATTCCTACAGAGACTTGTGTCTCCAGTGCCCTAGATGTGCAGCATAATCTAGTTCTTGAGGAAGTTAGGTAAAGAGTAATTGCGTGCTGATAGCAGGGAGTCTGTGCACATGTATTTCTGGGAGGTGTGAGAGAGTAACCTGAATGTAGGACTTCTGTCTTCTTCCTGATGAGTTTCGCTAGTTCTCTGAGTAGGCAGTCGCTGACAGGCGCCGTTACCTAGCCTCTCAGTTCACTCATCGTCACACTTTCTAAGCATGACTAAGCTCAGACAGTAAAGTCCCAGGAAGTATGTGGGTAAGGAACTATAAAGAACAGGCTGTCTTGGCCTAACAGCGACTGTTTTCCTGTAGACGGACAAGGTGGGGAAGGCCTTTAAGTACTTGGATGCCGTCCTGTCCCTTCTCGAGTGTGGGATCGCCACAGAGTCAGAGGGCCTGGCCACCAAGTCGGCGTACTCTGTGTACTCGGAAGCTATGGATCTTGTTAAGTAAGTGCCGGTCACTGTGCTCTTCTCGTGCCTACTGCACTTTGCTTGCTTCTGTTGCTTAATCCACGTGAACCTGTTTGGAGACCGCTCTGTACAGGGGATGCTTGAAAAGTACAGAGGTGGGTGCAAGCTCCACAGAGAAGCATCTGCCTGGTGTGCAGGAGGCTGTGGACTCGACTCCCAGCACTGAAAAGATAAAAAAATAAAAAAGCTGTTGGTTCAAGAACAGTTTTTATCCTAAACTAAAACTGCTCTAGCTGAAGCCTAGCCCACAGGGTACCATCTTGCCGAGTGCACTGAGCAGTATGAGACTGTGGTTCACCCTTCCGGCTGTCGTGTGTCTCCCTGATTGCAACAGTGGCCCCTTGGGGACGCAGCTGTACCTGTGCCCATGGAGCCGGGATGGCTCAGGGTCAGCGTTTCGCTGTCGCTCTCCCATCTCCATACCTCAGAACCACTGTGGGAGCTGTGTGAAGTCAGGGCACCCAGGCCCAGGTCGCTGCCTGCCTTGTTTAACTCATTGTTTTCTCATCTCGCTGCAGGTTCACGATGTCACTAAAACCCTGTGACACCACCACACAAGAGAAAATATTTGCGGTTTTATGGTGTGTATTTTGTACTTAGTCTAACTTGCCTTGATTTTTGTTTCTTTTGATGTTTTAAAAATTCTGTTTTAACCTGAAATTTATGGTGAAAGCCAAGTCAATGCCTTCGCAAGTGGTGGATCCCCCTGTTAATTATGAAAATGACATAGCACCGGCTCACTGGTGACTTTGGAATGCTTCAGTCTTGCTGTTAAAGTTTTATTGTGCGTTTGTGATTTGGGGTCAGTATTTACTCTTGGCACAGTCTGATCTGTCCAAGAAGAGTCTGGGGTGACCTGGCACAGGTGGGTTGGCTGGCTGTGTCCCGTGGCAAACTCGTCCTGTTTGGGGTTGGACGCGCCTCTTGTGACTTCTGTGTCTTCACAGCATGCGCTGCCAGTCTCTCCTGAACATGGCGATGTTTCGCTGTAAGAAAGACATAGCAATAAAGTATTCCCGCACTCTGAACGAACACTTCAAGAGCTCTTCCAAAGTAGCCCAGGCACCTTCTCCATGCATTGCAAGGTAATCGTGTCTAATTTAAATAATTTACAGAATGAAGTCATTTTTTATCTCTTGCTTTGCAGCTATTTGTGTATGTGGTAGGGGGAGGACTTTGGCTTTTCAAAACTTGCATGCATCTGTGTGCTGGTTTGTTTCTTCAAAGTAAATCACTAGCTTTTTCTGCTTTTTTGAGGAGAAGTTGCAAGTCAAGGTTTAGGCTGATGGCTAGCACAAAAGGTACAGTCGTCCCTTCTTAGCTATTGTTGGTGCGTTCCACACCCCTAGTGGACACCTGGACCTGCAGCTATTATGTAGCCCCCTCCATAAGCTTTTCTGTACAGAACTATAAAAATATGGGCCAGGGATTTAGCTCAGTGGTTCCGCTGCCAGCCTCGCAAGCACGAGGACCCCGAGTTCGATCCCCGGTACCCAATAAAACCGTATAAAAATGTACTTTCTGTGTTAAGCATAGTCAGAGGTTAACCACATAGTGATGTGGCTCGCTGGCAGAACCCTTGCCTAGCAGGCATGAAGGCCCTAGGTTCTCTCCCTGTCACTGCGGGAAAAAACCCCAAACCAAACACAGTCCTGTAATGTAAGATATGTAAATGTTTCTTCTCTCATGCAAGACAAATACTAAAATTTTTCAGACCATGGTTGACAGCAAGTAACAAAAATTGTGGAAAGTGAACGCATGGCTAAGAGGGGCCTCCTGTAATCTTCAGGAGCATACAGTCTGCAGTGTAGGCTCCTGGGTCTGGGCCTTGGGATCCCCTGAGAACAAAGAGCCCTGGAATCAGAGCCGGTATCCTTTCTTCTGTGCTACATCCACTTGGCAGTCAGTAATTGGGGCTTTGCGGAACTATGTGCCATCCCCATTGCCAGGCCCCACACTGGGACAGAAGGAGTGACACAGTCACACCCGGCAACAGTGTTTCGCTGCTTTGTGAACACAGTTGTTTACCTGTGGTGTAGGATGTGGAAAACAGCATGCTTGTGCAGTTGTTTGTAGGATGGGGGTGGAATGTTCTTCTCTCCATGGTCCTTTGTTAGCAGTTTTTAAAAATTTTCATCCTATTCCTTGGAGAATTCCCAGTTCTGAGAGGGAAGTACCATTCGCTCTTGAAAATGTCACCACTCCAGTGCCGAGCTACTCCAGTTCTGAGACACTCAGTCACATTGCTGTTTGCAGTGCCTTCAGCTGCTGCTCAGCAGGGCACCGTCTTTAGGCATTTGTTTGATGTAGGTTCTGCTGCTCTGCAGCGCTCTCCAGTCCTGGCAAGGGTGACTGCCCCAGGACATGTCTCCTGCCAGGCTGCTGCTGCTGGCCCTTCCATCTTAGAACCACTCAGTGCTTACATCTGAGTGATTTCCCTCCACACTGAGATACACAGTACCTTGTATGACCAGGTACTCAGCCAAGGCAGAGGAAAGCTAATGTCCAGTTTCCTGACCTATGCTACCACCCTTCCCTGTCCTTCCCAGGTCTGCCCTGCTTTGGTTGATGAAACAAGTCCCCAGGGACCCACCAGCAGCCTACCTGCTCTTAGCAGCTACCAGTCCTAGGTTTAGGGTTAGCAGACACAGATTGTTAAGACCGTCTCTGCCTTCTTGGTGCTGGGACTTGGGAGGAGGGAGTTGAATGCACAGAGATTAGGTGGTGACAGAAAGGAAGACTTTCCGTCCCGCAGTGTCCACACCGAGTGCCAGGTGTAGAGTCGGGCTCAGGGTCCTGTTTAGGGAGTAGATGAAAGCAGTCTTCCCAGCATGCCTCGGAATCGGGCATGGGAAGAGCATGGATGTCAGAAGAGGAAGTGAGAAAGTGTGCCTGGAACACGGCTGAGCCCACCTGGTGTCCCTGACCTTATAGGAGTGATGTAGCAGTGAGTGCCACTTGGGTGAGGACACAGTGAGTCTTTGTGACTTGGACTGCAGCTTCAGAGAGAAAACATTGATTCTCCTCTCCCTTTCACCCTGCCAGAAGCACAGGCGCACCATCCCCCCTCTCCCCAATGCCGTCTCCTGCCAGCTCTGTCGGGTCCCAGGCCAGTGCTAGCAATATTGGGAGCAGCGGGATGACAGCCACAGTCAGCACCCCCGTCACCATCCAGAACATGACCTCCTCCTATGTCACCATCACATCCCATGTCCTCACTGCCTTTGATCTTTGGGAGCAGGCAGAAGCCCTTGCAAGAAAGAACAAAGGTAAAGGGTTCTGGCGGTGATCGCTGGGGTGTGGGCAAGGGGAGAGGAGTGTGAGTGGCTTGGATTTTATGTCCCATTCCTTATAGAACAGGGACTGCATGCTGTTTGCTCTCATCTCCATTCTGCTCAGAATCCAGTCGCAGTTCTTTCTTGAGCTCTGTCTGGCACAGGGTTGGGTTCCTGTAGTTAGGTCCACAAAACCAAATTAGAAGCAGCTTTAGCACCTTGCCTTCCTAAGTCCTGTATCATACTCTCTGAGTGAAATGCTAGCAAAAGGACACAGAAAGCGAAGGTGGAGGTTCGCTGGCTGTTCCTAGGCTCGGCGTATTTGCAATAGGAAGTAGCATAATCCCAAGGCTGAGTTTGTTTGCTTGCAGCATATGTTAAGGAAGATACAGTTAGCTGCAAATGCAAAAGATGGCCTGTTAAACATTCTTGCAAAGAAAGCCCTTGGGGACACCCATGATTTAAGAACAGCAGAGCATGCAGTCAGGAGAACTGTTTAAGTCCCCACTAAGTAAATGCTTACATATGTGGTTGCCAGATTAAGGCCATTACATTTTTCTTTTTGGCTGTGGGAAGGATGCAGCTAGCTGGCTGTAGCCTCTACACTTCCCCACGGCCTCTTAGAGCTTTATCTTTTCTGAGCAAACTTATAATGTTATAATGCTTATAACATGGTGGGTTTTCTTGCGTTCGTTGGTCATCCACCCATTCATCCATGTCTGTAAAGTGCCAGGGACTGCTGGGCAGATTTTATGGATTCTACTCTGCAGCAAGCCTGGTCCCTGCCCTTTATAGGTGTCTAGCCTAGTGGAGGGAGGGGAGAATTAGCAAGCAGTCCATGAAAAGCAGAATGTTGGGAACATAGCTTCTGGAAACTTGACTTTTTCTGCTTTCGTTTTAATTTTTATGTTCATGTGTATTTACTTGGTTGGTTGGTTTGTTTTGCAGAATTCTTTGCTCAGCTCAGCACAAAAACATGCACCTTAGCCCTCAACAGCAGTTTGGCGGACCTGGTGCACTATGCAAGACAGGGTTTTCAGCGGCTAAAACAAGCAACCAGAACACCTTAACAGATGCCCAAGTTGACTCAGTGTCTTGGGAACCATTTTTGCACATTGGAAACCTTGGAACCAGTCTGGACTTTTGTCCCAAAAGGAGCTTTGTGAGATGATCCGTAAGCTGGTCCACTTACTCTTATGAGCTGTGTAACCATCAGTTGGACGCTGTGGCTATGCAGAAGCAGGGATGGGGTCAGCCTAGAGATGATCCTGCTTTTCTCTGGAGGACACAAGTGCAGTGTTGCCTTCCAGGCATGAGAATGGTCTGGGATCATTTCCCTGGGTTTTTTTGATTTGTTTTGTTCTGAACCAGTGGGATACACCTCTGAAAACAAATCCTTCTCATCTCAGTAGTCATACTAGGCCAACCCCAGAAGGAAATTTTTTTAAACAATGATTTTTGGTGAAAGGTCTTGTGGTTGATTTCTTTTTTTTAAGTTTTAGGGAGGATTTGTTTAGTAGAATTTAATGGCCATCTGAAAACGTGAATTGTGAAGGATTCGACTGTACCCCTTTCTGTCAGTAGCTCCAATGACACCAAGTATTGTCCTAATTTATAAAATCAAAGGAAACCCCATTGCCTAATGGACTGCACCCTCCCCCAAGCTTGGAGTTCTCCGACTGTGCTGGAAGCCAGCTCCAGATTCTAGTCATCAGAGGGACCTGGTGTCACTGTCCGTTCCCTGCTTCTGGGAAAGGAAGTTGGTGATAAGGCAGTCACCCTGGACTATCTTCTGAATTTCTTGTCTTAGGGAAGGGAATCAAGCTTTATACCTGACCAGATGGCTAAAGTGCTTTTTAATTTTTGTTTAAGCAGCACTGGAATCCAAGGTGCTGGTTGGTGGTCTGCAGCTATGTGGTAACTTGTGTGTGAGCAACTCTTGAGTTTTGTCAGTGAACAAAGAAAAATGAAATCTACTTCTTAGAGAGGCTATATTTTTCTGCTACAAATTATTTTATATTTATAGCAAAACTAAACTTTCTGAGCCTTTGATTGACTATAGGAAGTTAAGTCCCTGGGAGGAGACGGAGATTTGGAGGACTGATTACAGAAATCGTCACCACATGCCTTCTGTCCAGTGTGCTCAATCACTCAGATCTGGCGAGGTTGAAAAGGAACTGTGGCCTCCCCCTGAGCTCTTGCCACGCCATCTGCACTCAACCAGTTCCTTCAGAATGACTAAAAGGAAAGGACACATTCAGGATTTCCACACGTCTGTCACACAGGTTCTCATCCATGGAGACTTTGAAGGAAGGTTCATGTTGGAAATACTCTTCTGAGTGCAGTGTTGTTTTAAAAGCTGACTTTTTTTAACCCCATTTAGAAAGTAGAATTTGCACATGTATTACACTTGAGGAGTGTTAACTCTACCATTAATTGGTTAATTTACTACTCCCCCTTCAACCCTATCCATGCTCCACGTATTTCTTTCCAAGCATGTTTCATAGTTTGGTATTTATTACTTGTGAAGAATGAAGATGTCTCCAGTGCCTGTGGTGAATGTTAGAAGTCTCTTCGTTGTACGGTGCCTCTGTAAAGGGCCAGGTAGTAGATGGGAGCGATGCTTGTTTCTCTTCCACACAGCTGTCCACGAGGCCTTGTCTGTTAGCCTCACTTCTGCCTGTTCTCTCACCCTGGTTGGGTTAAAGCCATAGATGTCTGAGCAAAGACCTTGATGTGCAATCCTGACAAAGCAACTTCATGGTTGCCATAATGCAAACTCATGGTCTTTTTAAACTCCTAGTTTAAAAAACCTTGTGACAGTAATTGCTCAGCAGGTTGTGTGTGTGGTGTTGTGTGTGAGTCTTGTGTGGCCTGTGCAGTGTAGTTGCCACTTGTCCTTGCTCCGTTGGCTGTTCCCTCACTGCTGGGGGTGTCCCTCATTGAGCAAGCTGCCTGTCACGTGTACAAGTTGATTCTCTGCAGAGTATGTGTCCTCCCTGCGAGCCGCCCCGCTCCCTTGACCAGAGATATTTCTCAGCAATTCTCAAAGATCAGATGGCTTTTCCTATGCCCTTATTCTTTGTAGGATTTTTCCCCCCTAAACCATTACATTTTATCTCTCCCTTGAAAAACTAACAAATTTGGACAAATCAATTTGCACTCTTAAGTCACTGCATATTTCTGATTCTGACTACAATTGTACTAAAAGGGCGGGGCTGGGCACCCTTCATGTCCACTGGTGGTTTTGCTGTTACAGTTGTGTATAGAAATTTGTATAGAAAGATTTTTTAAACCATTTACACTTTTTCACTGCATGCTTACAATTCCCAGTGGCAGAATTTATATTGAGGTAGAACATTTGAGAGAACTGCATTATAAAATTCTCTGAACATGTGATGTCATCGTAACAGCAATGGTACTCACTTCACACTGAGGTCAAGAAAAGCATCTTAGGAGCAAGCCTAGGTCCAGGGGTCTAGCTCAGCGGTGCTGCACCTGCTTCGCAAGCGCAACGTCCTGAGTTGGATCCCAGGCACCACACCCTACCTCCAAAGTCTTGCGTTTGCCATGACAGGGTGTGTGCACGTGTACACAGCAGAAAATGGAAGAACACTTTTACTTTAAAAAGTGTCAAATGATTCTGTCCTGGAGATAATTAAAATGTGAATCTACGAACTTAGAAGCTCTGCTAAATAACAAAATACACTATTGAAATATACCAAATTATACTTGGTTAAGAGTGTGAAAATACAGGCCACCTTGTAACAAGGTGAAGAATCGAGGGGCCAGCAAGCAGTTATCAAGAGTTTATTACAATAGGGTAATTGGACCGTCTTATGTTATGACTGAATCACGGTATTGAACTGGAGAAGCATTTTTTTTTTAAACCAAAGGGCCTTCATTTTATAGATGTTTTGGCCAAAATGTGTAGCCGTTTTCCCCAACAAATAGGACCACGTTTACCTCTATTTTTCTGTGTCCTTTAATTCCAGATCTCAGGATGTTCAGAAGCTTAACAAAAGCTGTTCCCTTTCTGACTGAAACCTTGCCTTAACAGGTCTTACATATTATTGGCAGGATCAGCTTACTCTTGTGTTCTGTCACAACTTAAAAGCGAAAAGGAAACCACTGTGTCCTCCAAGCTGTTATCTCTGCTATAGAAGAGAATAAGAGCTGAGTCCATTAGAGTGCATGTTGTGCCTTTGTTGACCAAACCTAAGTTTGAAACAATGTCTGTTTATCCACAGCTTCAAGGGATGTTACGGAGGTCTTACATCTTTTACCCTTCTGCTTTATAAAGTTTGACCTGTGCATCTTAAGGTAGTTGGGCTTTTTAAAAATGTATTTCAAAAGTTTCCATGTCTCCTACCAGATTTTTCTTAATGATTTATAACCCCCAGTACAACAAAGTGTTTGAAAAACTATCTGTTACACCTTTTACCACGAATAACCAGTATTTTAAGTTTTGCAGGAATTCTTAAGTTGTCTTTGAATACCCAAGGATAGGTCTCTGGCTGGTGGGGAGGTGCAGTGCAGCTGTGGGACAGTGCTGGGTCACAGGCAGTGATACTTCTTTTCCCCGTGTTTCTAGTGTCTCCTGTCTTTTCTGGTTGATTCCATTTGGAAATAATGGCTGTAAGGTATTTCCCTGTGCCTTTACTTTGCGTTCTTTTGTTGTGGGGAGGTGGAATGGCAGGGCAGCATGGTGTTGGGGATTGCCCTCTCAGCATGGCAAGTGGTGGTTACACCCCATGTCCTCAGATGTGCAGCTGTGCTGGTTTCTTGGTGACTGAAAATGCACATCTCAGTCATTGTGAGCACTGGGCATTTCTTTAGTTCTTAATTATGATACATTGATGAGCACCATCCACCACTTTTCTTTATGTGGCTGTACATTTTTTGCTGAATCGCACTAAATTCTGTTCCCCTGTGCATTGAACACACCAGGTACTGCGTGCAGTAGAGCAGGGCCCACACCTCTGTACTCAGAGGGCGCATCAGAGGACAGGATGGAAACTCTACAGCTCCTAGGGAGCCTGTACATCACTCAGCTGGCCCGGGAGGACAAGGCAGGCCACTGGCAGATGGCAGGCTGGCCAGACAGTGGCTGAGCTGGCCCAACGGGGGCGACTTGCAACTTGCTTGGTGTACAGTAGATGTTCATGCAGTGCTCCAGGCAGGCAGTGCTCCGTTTGCCTGTATTCAGGCCATGCCGTATTGTTGAGGAGACTGCACACCCTTCCCTCAGAAGCCAGATGGACACTGTTGGCCGTGGAGTGTGTGTGCATGTGTGTATGCCTGTGGCCCAAATCTTCTCTCTTCTGAATGTGATCATGTTTTCGATGATACCTGCGCAGGGTTGCCTTTTTATTTATTATTATATATTATATATTTTTTGCTGTCTTATACTTTAGAGGAAAGTCAAATCTTGGTATTATTGAAATTGTTTTTACAAAGGAGTGAATTGTCCAGTTGATAAATGAGAATCACTAGGTCGTCTTTAATGAGCTTTCTTTAATGAGTATGGAACAATGTGCCGGCTGTTGTCACAGTGATTTTGTACAGAGGCTGAGGAGGCAGCGGTGCTCTCAGTGGGAAGATGTGCAACGTGAGTAAGGCGATGCTGTGTATTTACCTCCTTCAGCAACAGAGCTGTGACTTGGGGCTTTTGTGGGTACAGCTTAGCTGCCTTGTATAGTCCTTTAAAAGAGACGTATGTGGTCTGTGAGAGAATTAATTTTTTTTTTTTTTTTAGAAAAAAATTTGCAAAAGATCTTTCCAAAGATAATGTGCCACAGATCTTTTGTTCTCTGTAACGAGGATTAAATGCTGTTTTTTAAAATGTAATTGATTTATTCATCTTCAAATTCTTTTCACAAGAGAATCAAGCTGTTACAATAAAATTAATAAAAATTTACAGAAACCACTGGGGTGAAATCCATGCTTTTATTCATTGCCTGAATAAATTCTTTGATTGCTGTGTGAAATTGCTGCCGACAGTTTACGAGTTTCATGTAGAACAATGTACTGTCGTTCACAAGTGTATTTGTTGCTGAAATGGGGAAAGAAATGTGGTCAGGAAGAGCTCACCTTTCCGCTTGGTTTCCCAAGGTCATAACCACACACAAGTTCATCTAAGATCAGTGGTGCTTAGCCTCAAGTGAACCGAGCGCGTCCAGGATCAAGGTCACGTGTTTTGAGTGTGTTGGGTAGAAGGTGGCGGTGCTGCAAGAAGAAATCTTGTCATCCTTAAAGAAAGAATACGTCATTAGCTTCATGAAATCGGAAAAGACCTAAGCCCTGAAATGTGACTTCCCAAGGGTGGATCTTGGCTCCTGAGTCTCCCCTTTGTACCCACGTTGATATGGTGGTCTGCCTGGTAAGATTGCGGGGCTCACAACAGATGATGGGGGGTGCTCGCCACAGTGCCTCAGAAACTGCGGGCTGATTTTATTCTCTCCCTGACTGCACCAATATCTCAGTCTCTGCTTGAGCAGTGTTAACTCCCTTCCCATCTGGTCTGTATCCACAGGTTGGTACTAACTGGACAGGGCATACGGTGTGTGGGAAAGGAGTTTGTTCCCATTGAAAGAAAGCACAGGGAAGAACCCTCACTGTAACAGGCTTTCAAAGGTGGGTCATCAGCTCCCCTTTGCGTCTTGTTTGAAACTTAGGTCAGTAGTTATCCAGGTTGTACCATTTTACCAGCCTCCTTGTTGGATGCTCAGATTGTTTATGTTTTTCCCCCAGGTACTGGGGATCTAGCACTTTGGCAGTAAGGCATGGTGCCACTGAGCTACATCTCTGGCCCCTGCTGAGATTGTTTCTAATCTGTGGATATTATGAAGCTAGGAAGAATGTTTCCACAACAATCCCTGAAAAAATACTGGGGCAAATTTCAAACTATTCATTTCTAGAAGTGGTTTTAAGATGAAAAGATGCAATTTCTACATACTTGTTTTGTTTTTTGAGACATGGTCTTGATAATGTAATCCAGGCTGACCTCAAATTCACTATGTAACCCTCCCAGGCTGGCCTCAAACTCAAGGTGATCCTCCTGCCTCAGCCTCATGAGTGCTGGGATTACAAGCATGCGCCACCATGCCCAGCTCTTCATACTTTATTCTGGAAAATTTAAAACAAAATCTGAATAAATAGCAGTGATAAAAATTGTGGTGTTTAAATAATTTTACAATAAAAAAACATTGCCAGGAATCCCCTTCAGCATTCCCTGGCTTCTAACATCCTATTGTTGCCACTTCAAGACAGTTCTGGAAGTCGTCTGTGTCTCACATGTCGTCATCCCCAGCGCATGGGCTCTATGACCATTAGTCTACATGCAGTCCCAGAGCCCATCACTGGAGATGGGGGGAGTTATCTCTCCCTAAATCGTAAGGGATGAGTTCACCATGAGGGAAGCTCTGTTAATGCAGAAACAAGCTTAACAGTAAAAAGGAACAGGTGAACCACATGAGGGAGGGAAGCTTTTTCTTTTGGATTTATATATTCAGATGTGCATCTTTTATTAGATTATTTCCTATTAACTTTTGCTTTTCAGTTTTTATGATGGTATTTGAGTTTGTTAAGTAGACTTTGTCTACCATGTCCTTGGGGTTTCTGCTTTCAGTCTTGATGAGGTAACTGCAATTTCCCAGCCCAGTGTCAGGCAGATTTTCTGCCACCAAATACTGGCAGCAGCTTTGTGTGCTAAGTGGTGTCTCCTCTGGCTCCTCAGTTTTATATTAGCAAGAATTTAGGCACTTTTAGAGACTGCTTCACTTGCCTAGGCCTTTATTCACTCCTTGTCAAGGTTGCTGGGAATGTATATTGTCACCATCTGTGGTACCGTTTAGAAAATTACCTATGGAGCTGGGGATATAGCTCAATGGTGCCATGCCTGAAGGTCCAGAGTTCAATCTCCGGTACTGAAAATGGGGGGGGGGGAATCTATGAAGTCCACAGACTCCTCAAAACCTTTGCCAGCAACTCAGAAAGCTTCATGGATCTTTACCAAAATATAATCGGAGTTTCATCTGCTGTTACTGTGGTTGTGATTAGGTAATTGTACTGTCTGGTCTGTCCTGTCTTACTAACAGGACTCTCAGCATTTGTGGTTTCCCAGTAGACCACACTCAGCTGAAAGTAAGACTTAAGTGAGACGCCAAGGCTTAGATAATAGAAGCCTTTACCCTTCTAACAGACTGCAGGGCGGGACTTGAAATACTTACCAAACAGACTTATTTTAGCTTTCAAAGACCACGTTCCTACTCTATAAAAGTTCTTTAAATCACTCTTCTCTGATATGGGCCCAATCCTAGTATATCCTTTACAAAACTATTTCATATGTATGGGAAAGAAACGATTTTAGTTCTAATACCTTCACCACTAAGTATGCCTGTAAATTATCTTCAGTCAACAGTGTGAGAAACCAAGACCAGGTGCATGTACACATATTTTTCTACACGTACTCACGCTGGTGAAGGTGGAAAATCAAATATGCTCAACTGAATGGATTACAAAAAATGCCTTTAGTTGCTTTCCTACTTCTCCATCTTTGAACTGTAAAGAAACTGCAGCAATGTCTTGGGACCCTGGACTACAACTAAGGTCTTCACAAGAAATTTAAGTTTCCCACAGTGATGCTATACAGAAGGAATCTGGTGCATGCATCTTTGCTTCTCTTTTATAGGATAAATCCCTGGAAAAGCAACATCTGCCTCAAAGTGTAAGCCACGTTTTACAATTTTGATGTTGGCAAACTTTCCTTCTGTGTACGAACTTGCATTCTTCTTAGCTGTGGGCACAATGTTAAAAGCAATCTTACACTATTTCAATTTGCATTTTTCTAATGACGAAGCTGACCATTTAGTTACTGATGCATTGTTGGCACTTTGCATTTGCGTGTTAATAAACCCAGTGCCTCATGCATGTCAGACAAACACTATAACACTAAGCTACAGGTTAGCCCCTGGCCACTTATTTCTGATTCTACAGATGCCCGTTCCTGTACTTAGTTCATTTTCTATGACTATCTTTCCTAACGTGAATATGAAGACGCCTGGATCAAGCTGATTGGCTGCCATCCACTCTGGTTCTTCCTGTGTTAGCTGTTTACTGTACCTCAAAGACATCTTCATGGTGCTTCCAAGAGTTTCCATCTACCTACCTACCTTCCCAAAATACTGTGGGAAACAGTAATCATGCCCTAAGTCAGACATTTGTTTCCGTCACTGACCCAGGGTCCTGACCAGAAAGCGCCATTAATCTTTAAAATGTGTTTGTTACTTGACCAACCAAACAAATGATATTCAGATAAAATGGGACCAGTTCAATACTGGCAATGTTGAAACCCAATGGGTGTAAATGAATTTCACTATTGTTCTCTCTGTACTCCACAGAGCTAAGTCGAAAATCCATTGCCAAATGTCACTCCTAAGCTTTACTTTAATCCTATTAACCACTTTTTGCTTATTTTGAATGGAAGTAAAAAGCAAGGAAGACTGCTTTCTTGTCCGATATTTACTCACATCCACTGAACTTTGAGTGTTGCCTTTGTGTACAGACGTGCTTCAGAACATGTGTGGGCATAAATGATAGGTCAGGGTGTCCAGTGTCTAGATGGCTGTGACTTCTCTAACCAGGTACCAAGCTAACTTCAGATTGGGTGTTTGCTCGTGCAAGTAGCTGCTGTGTTTGCTTCCCGACACTCTTCTCCTAACGTGGGTGTCACTATTCAAAAGCTAACAGGCTGTGGGCTATTTTCAGCTGGACGGCCTGGCCTAAGCTGATTTATCTGTTAGGACAGCCCTCCTCCTGTGCCTCTGTATTTGCTGTTAGCACATTCCTAACCTAGAGTATAAATGTAAATAGGGAAGGAGTAAGGATTATGTTCTCTCCGGTTTACATTATTAGAGCCATCTTTCTAGTGATTTATAAGAGGATGAAATTTCAGCCCAAGACAAGCCATTTATTCAGTTTTTGATATAACAATTAGGCACAGGCTGTTGTACCACAGAAACTACACAGCCTGATACATTTCATTAGTACGTATTTGTAGCCTATACAGATCACATTCATCACTGGGAGTGGTACATGTACGTAACACGTCCTCATTTTTTGTTGTTTGATCCTTCACCTCACCTCCCTCATGGTTCCCTCCATCTCTTCTTGGTCCCCTGCCCTTTTGCAGATCTCACTACTTCCTATTAGCTTTTATTCCATGCACGCGCTCTGGTGCTCTCTCGTGCTCTCCCTCTCTCTCTCTCTCTATATATATATGTATATATATGAAACCATGTAATATTTAAGCTTGTGTGTTTGGTTATTTTACTTAACATTACAGTCTCAAGATCCATTTTCCTACAACTTGATGGCAGAATTGTGGTCCACTGTGTGTAAATGCCACGTTTTCTTTATCCATTCATCTGTTGATGGACATACAGATGGAAAGACTTAGCTGCTGTGAATTTGTGCTGCTGTGAACCTAACTGCATGTATCAGTGTAATATGTCTTTAACTCTTTTGGGAAGATACTAGTAGTGGAATTTCGTTTTAGTTGTTGGAGGAATCATACTGATTGCCACAGGGCTTGTACTAGTTTACATTCCTACTGACAATGAAGAAGGGTTCCTTTTCCTCTGCAGCCTCACCAGCGTTTGTTATTTGATTTCTTGATGATGGCCATCCTTTCTTGAATAAGATGGAATCTGTGTTGTTTTAATTTGCATTTCTTCAGTGGTCTGAGATTTTTTTCATGTATTTATTGGCCATCTGTATTTCTTCTGAGAAGTGTTCATTCATTTCAGTTGCCCACTTTTTGACTATGTCTTTCCTTTTGGTGGGGGTCCTAATAGCTGGCAGAGTGTTTTTTTGTTTTTTTTTTGGCATTGTTAGGTCGTCACTCTTGTTTCCTTTGCTGTACAGAAGCTTTGTAATTTGACATGATCCCACTTACTGACTTTTGGTGTTATGTTTTATACAACTGGGGATCTGTTCAAAAAATCCTTGCCTAAGTCTATGTCTTCAAGAGTTTTACCCATTTTATTTTCTCAATTTTAATATTTAAGTCTTGGAGGCCGAGTGTAGTGGTACACAGCTGTAATCCCAGCACTTGGGGGTGCTGAGGCAAGTTTGAGCCCAGTGTGAGCTATAAGCTGCATAGAGAATTTGAGGCCAGCCTGAACTACAGAGCAAGACCCTGTTGCAAAAAAAAATAATTGTTTAAATCTTTGATCCATTTTGATTTAGTACATGGTGAGAGAGATGATCTAGATTCAATCTTTTGTATATAGACAGCTTCTTTAACAAACAGTGCTGGGAAAACTAGCTATCGTAACCTTTTTTTGGTGCCTTTGTCAAAGATCAGGCAGCCGGATGTGCTTGGATTGTTTCTGTGTCGTCTTCTGTCTCACTGATCCACGTCTCCCCATCCCAGCAATACCATGCTGTTTTTATCCCTGCAGCTTTGTAGTACAACTGAAAGTTCAGAATTATGATTCTTCCTGCCTTGCTCTTGTTCTCCAGAATTACTTTTGCTATCCTAGGTCTCATCTGTTTCCATACAAACTGTAGGATTCTCTAGTTTGTGAAGAATGCTACTGGTATTTTGGTTGAGACTTAGTTAAATCTGTGTATAGCCATTTTGGTTACATTAGTCTGCCTACCAGGCATAAAAGAAGGCCTTTTCTGATACCGTTTGATCTCTATTTTCAGAGTAACACAGCTTTCATTGTGGTAGTCTTTCACTCACTCGGTTAAACAGGTATTTTTTTCTTGATGCTGTGAATGGAATTGTTTCCCTAATTCTTGTGAGTTTATTATTGGTGTGCAGGAACAATACTGACTGTTGTGTTGACTTTTATCCTGCTAAGCTACTGGATTTGGTTATTCTAAGTGCCTTTTGGTGGAATGTGTGGGTCTTCTATGTAGAGGAGCATGTCATCTGTAAATGATAATTTGACATCTCCCATATATATATATATATATTCCTTTTTATATATATTACATATATAAAATATATATATATATATATATATATCTCCCTTTTCTTTCCTTTGCCTCATTGTTCTGTTATTAGAATTATACTGAACAGAAAGCATACATCTTTTGCATGTTCCTGATTTTAGAAAGCTTTCAATTTGTCCCCGTTTAATATTTTGGTCATTGGTCTGTCATAGATGTTTTCTATCACATTTAGGTAAGATCCTTCTCCATTGTTTTCAGTTTTTATCTTAAGTGGATGGACTTTGTCAAAGGCTTTTTCAGTGTCAATTGATATGATCATGTGATTTATCAATGTTCAGGTAGTTCCCTCTTTTGGATGGATCCTTTTCTGCTTTTGGAGTCATAACGATGCTAACTTTCAGCAAAGTACTTTCTAAAGTACTTTCCCTTTCATTAAGTATTGGTGTTAGGTCTTCCTTGAAGTTCTTGTAGAATTCAGCATTAATCCATCAGGACCTAGGCTTTTCTTAGCTGGTAGGTTTTTTTTTCTTCTTCCATTACCTGGGATCAAACTGGAGACCTTGCGTTTGCAAGTGTTGCAGGCGGTGGAACCAGCTGGTAGTTTTTTGTTGTTACTACCTTTTCATTCTCGTCCCCTGAAATGATTCAAGGATTGATTCATTCCTTTTCTCTAACAGCTGTTAAGATTTTGTCCCATGTTGGACTTCTAGAATTTTGACTCTGATATGACATGGAGATTCTTTTGATCATGGCTATTTAAGGTTTTATGTGCTTTATTACTTTTCTGTATGTTTTAACTGTTTACCGGTATTTTGGAAAGTTTTCTATTGTTTCTGTAAACAGGTTTTAGTGCCATTTTGCTGTCTTCTGATTTTTCACTAATTCCAATGAATCTTAGTCTTGTGTTTAGCATTTAGCAGCTGCTGAATCCATTTTTCATGGGTTTTTTTTATTTTTAGTACTGGGAATCGAACTCGGGACCTTGTACTTGTGAGGCAGGCATGGTGCCACTGAGCTAAATCCCCAGCACTCATGTTCTGTTGTTTTTAAAGTCTCTGAGTAATTAATCTTTGAAAGATCCTTATCTTCTAATTCTGCTATTTTGTCCTCATATTACTTTTGCTGTGCATACTTTCAGTTTTCTAGATTTGTGTTTAGAATCTTTTCATGGACTTTATTTTCTAAACTGGTCCTTCATGTTTTGTATCATTTTTATTAGCTCAGCTTTTTGTTCAGTGTCTTACTCTAAGCTCTGTATTATTGCCTCCGTTATCTTGTATTTTCTGTGAGCCCACCAAGCATGTCACTGATCTGTTTTAAAATCTCCTGTTATCCTTTCAAATAACTCGGCTGTGTGGCTTTTGCTTTCCTCCAGTGGTTCACTGGTTGGCTTTGGGGGAGTTGGGAAGCATTTTGTTGCCTTGTCTTCTCATGGTTTTTGCTTGTTTTGTGCTTAGGTATGCAACTGGTTATAGTGGAAAGGTGTTGTTAGTATGGAAATACTTTATTCTGCTTTTCAGTGAGGCACTCAAAGGCATGGCTACCTATATTCCTTTGTTTCTGTCCCAAGATCCAATCACCCCTGTTAATATGGGAAGCAGGGAAGATAGGATAAATGGGCCCTGCATCCAATTCCCTGTCTGGATTGGAGAGGCTGAATTTTGCTACCATTCATCATTCATTTTCTTTTTCTGGAAATGTGGATTTTACCAGCTGTTTTAATGCCAGCTGTAGTCAGTATTCTGTTAACTTTTAACTATTCTGGATCACGCCAATTAATTAGTAAAACAGGTTCATAAAAGTGGATTGTGAATAGACATTCAAGGATTAAGGGGAGCTTGAAAAGGGATCCCTGAGGTTCCAAAGTGACTCAAAACTCGTCTGAGGACCAGCATGGTTGGCATTTTCCAACCTGATGCTGCTCTGCACGCTACTCTCTAGATTTTTGTACCCAACAGCCTCAGTGAAGACCCTAAGCTTTACATAAGGACAATCAGGAAATGGTTACTAAAACAGGCAACACGAGAAATTTCCCCAGCATTCTCTAAGGTTTCAAGTAGAGGAAAAGAATACCATAGCTCTGAAGCTGGTGACAATATCTTGGTCCCTGCACGACCAAGTGTCCAAGTGAAACTACCAACCTGAAACCAAAATGAAAAGCGTGACACTACATAAGCATCCTGAACTTTCTGCAATTAACTTGAATACATGAACAAAAGGGGGAAAGAAATGAAATACGTCCAAGGTCTATAAAATGAAAATATTAGTAAAGCAACTATTTCCTTCTTAAATGGAGCATGTTAAAGTCTAATGAAATTACAAAATTCACTTTAAAAGACTACTATTAAAATAATTGCTGGGGCACTCTACCTTTTGTCATGATGGTTCAAACAAATTTACAATAATTCTTTTAAATTACCTTTGGAACTAAATGAGCAAGCATACATTCTTACTTTATGATCATTTTTCTGGGAAGTTAAACAATACTCTTCATATGAGTAACTCATCAACCTGCCTCCAAACCTGACTGAGAATCCCTAGCGGTGTGGGTGCAGTGGTCTGCTGCTGTAGTCGCAGCTACCTACGAGGCTGAGACCGAAGGATCCCTTAAACTGAGGAGATCAAGGTCAAGGCCAGCACAGACAAAATAGCGGGTTCTGTCTTTTAATAAAGTTCCTCCCAAGCATGATACGCCTGTAAACCTTGCTACTCAGGTGCCTAAGATTGGAGGATCGCAAGTTCATGGCCAGCCTGGTCAATTTAGAGACCCTGTCTCAAACCAAAAGAAAGGCTAGGGATGTAGCTCAGTGGTAGAGCACCCCTAGATTCCATCTCCAGTACAGGGGGCAGGGCCAGTCCCTATTTAATAATTCCAGTGTTTACCTATATTACTGTTTTATTGCATAAAAATTTAAAGATTCTAATACCTAGCCAGTGCTTAACCCTGAAGCTGAATAAACTTCCCATCCCAATCTTTATAGTCTTTTATCCACTGCAAATGATAAGTGGACTGGGCTGTATCAGTAAGTGGAATCACTGTGCCACAGTATCACACCAGTGGATGACACGGTCTCTCTCCTTACCTCCACTTGACTAAAGCAGTAAACACAGGCAGGCCCATCGTGAGGCACTCTGCTCCAGTCTTCTGTGTGTGCATGTGCACATGTCTGTCACATCTGTAGGTGATTTTATAGATGTATGCCAGGACAGTAAAATGCTCTGTTAGGTATTTGGAAATCTGTGACATAAAAGCCTAGAGAAAATTCATGTGCATAATTTCTTTCCACTTTCTAAAAAATAAGTGATATCATCTGTCATTTCTTTTAAAGCAAAAACTTGTAAAGTTTTACATTACAAGTTTGGATCTTCTTCCACCTAATTTCCTGAAGCCAATCTTTACTTACCAGTGCACATTCCATAAGTAAATGAAATCCTCCACAGGCTCCTTCCTTTGCTCAAATTCACTGCTTTTTTTTTTTTTTTTACATGCACAGCATGCTCTTTTCAACAGTGCCCCGGGAGCCCAGGGACAGCTGAGACCCATTCTCCTAAAGTTTTACAATACTCCACAGACATATTTACAAAGTGTTACCTGAAAATACCAAGAAGCTGCAGGACACTTCATTGGTGTGCAGTCTGTTACATTCACTCCACAGTAAAAATTATTTTTTCCTCAGGTTCTGGTTAGAAAGGATGTGGGTTTGAGTCAACAGAGCCACTAGCCTTTTCCTTCCCTTCCTCACAGGCCACAGCCACTCTACAAGTGCAAACCAAAAGACCTCAGTGCATAAGTGGATGGAGTCTGAGCACAGAAACTCAAGTTTTGATTGCAAGGTACTTCCTGGGATTAAGTAAAAGCTACCACAAACCAGCCAGCTCCTGAGGTTAATAGTGGTAATGAAATAAACATTTTCGACTTGGGCTCATGTTGTGCTTGGTGTGCTAACAATGCAAGCAAAACATGAAATGAATGTAAATTTTAACAAGCCAGTCTTGAGCATTAGGCTTCTCATTAGTGCGCCTTTCACAAGTGTAATATGTACAATTGCCCACAAGAGGGCAACCATTTCCCTCAGCAAAAAGATACTGCTTGAAAGTACTGTATATATACAGATTTAACCACATTGACATCTCTCACCAGTAGAATGGATATAATTTTTTAAAAAGACAATGCCAAATGTCAGAATGAAGAGAAACTGGAAAATATTTTGCTGGTGGACATATAATACAATAAAACCACTTTGTATAATAGTTTGGCAGTTTCCTTAAAAAATTAAAACCAAGTTACCATAAAAGCTAGCAATTCCTCTTGCATGAACCAAGATAATTGAAAACATGTTCACATTAAGAATGTTCATGAACACATCACAGAAAGCTACAAAATGGCACCAATTCAAATGACTGTCACTGGCAAAAAACAATGTGGTATGGAATACTCCAAGGGCAAACTTACAGACAGCTGGTCAGTAGTTGCCCAGGACGCAAATGGTCAGAGAGAGGAGGGACTCGCTACACAAGAGCTCATGGAAATTCCAGAGGGAAGGTGAAATGTTCCAAATCTGGATTCTGGTAATGTTGACGTAACTGCAAACTTACTGAATCCCCAACTGCACTGAGGGGGGGGGGGGCTTTATATAAATTATACCTCAGTAAAACTGACCTCAAACCACATTGAATGCATTTGACTACATACTGGGAAATGAGATTAAACAAGTGAAAACAAGAAAGCAAACCAGAGCATGGTGTGTTAAGGATGTAGAACAAACAGCCACTGTGTCATTCAACCCCAAGCTCTGGTTTTCAGATAGAGAAAAAGATCACTGTTTGCAAATGGACGGGGAAATCAGGGAATTTATTGGTCAGGTAAGAATTTCATTACTCTTGGCAAACAGCCATTACATTAAATAGAAACATTTGTTTTAAAAAGATAAGCTGTAAAGTTTTAGGCCAAAGTAATTATTTTCTGAATCTACATCAATTCTTCAGAGCCATATTTATGAAAGGATTTGTAGCACATCAATGTACTAAGGGACTGATATTAGCTAGTAACTGTTAGGCACTTTTAACCATATCAACTTTCAAATGAAAACCAGGGTTTTGATATTTGAGATATTCAGGGCAAAGGCAGACACTTGAAGTGACAGGCATATAGATCCCAAGTAATCTTGTTAGTGGAACTATTGTTTTATAAACTAGTTTAAATTTATAATATATCAAAAAGCTCATTCTCAACTTCAAAAAGGATCTAGTGACACCTAAGTAAATGATTAGTTAAGACAAAACTATCTTTTCCTTTGGCTTCTCAGTGATGAAAGGTAGCTTGAAGATATCTCTCCCACAGTCTCGTTTCCTAAACTATAAACAACATCCTTTGAAATGCTTGCCAGGCTCTCAGAAAAGCAGGGCCATCTCCAAGTGCCCACATTTGAGCTGGTACCCGAGCGAAGTGGGAAAACTCACACAGGAAAGCCAAGACTATCCTAAGGCAAAGGTCTTGATCAACACCAGGACTGGGAAACAAAGCTCTGGACCCTGAGCAAAGGGAGAAGCCTGCAAGAGAGTATACTGTCCAAGTCAGTCTCGTTCCCTGGCTTACAGAAGCAAATGCAAAATTCTTCTGACTGAGGATATTCCCAATTAGAAACTATTATTTCCAAATTCAGTTAAGTATGTCTATGCAACAAAAATCACCAAATACAAGAATGACATGTACTTAGTTCAGAGATAAACAGATTTAGACTCTCAAAGACTTTAGATACTGGAATTATTGACTATATATAGGATATAAATATAACTGTATAAAATATCCAAAGAAAAACCAATAAAAATTAATCAGAAATGACCAAGCACATCTAAGAGAATAAAATGGGGCTTTTGGAAATTATAAACATGGTAACTGAAATAGAAAATTCATTGTACCAAGCTGAAGGTAAAATTAGTAAATCATAAAACAGTTTAAAATGTCAAGATAAAACAATATTCAGATTCCTTGGCTGAAATTTTCAGAAAAAGCTGTATCAGAAATAGAATCACAATGTATACTAGTGGAACAAATACACAGAATGCCATATATAGACAGAAGTAGTGAAACTACACGTCAGAACAGAGGGAAAAAATTCTCCAGGAAGGAATTAGCAGGTAGCTTGATACGTTTCTGCCAGCTTGAACCCCGAATGGAACACACGACTGTCCCATGGCAGTTTGTATCATTGTTGGTACAAGTGGTATAGCCACGCATGCGACAGTCATGGTTCAAGCTCCCTGGCAGTGAGACATATGAGTTATAGACCATTTTTTTTTCCAGTACCAGGGCTCAAACTCAGGACCTTGCATTTGCAAGGCAGGCATGGTGCCGCTGAGCTAAATCTCTAGCCCTTTTATGGTTCTGTTGTGAACATGTTAAACAAAGAACAGAACAAAAGTTCTTAAGACAGAAAAAAGACATTTAGAAATACTGTTTTATTTTAAAAAATAAAGTGAAATGATAAGCCAGAAACAAGGTATGTGCAAGACCAACAAAGGACAAGAAGAAGATTAGCATCCTGAATGCTGTCAAGAAGCCCTAAGTAAATAAGGGGAAAATAAACAAAAGGCAGGAAGTAACCCACAGGGTGCTGGGGATGCAGTTCAGTGGTGGTGCACTTGCCTTGTATGCTCAAGGTCCTGAGATAAGTCCCACCACTGCCCCCTAAAATGTATTTCACAAGAGAAACAGGAACATGAAAACATGTTCAAAAATCAGGAAAATGCAATATAAAGTCACACTAGCACTTAACACCTACTATATTGGCAAGAATTAGGTGTTACAGTATCAAGTGAATGAGAAGTCATATTGTGAATAGGTACGACTATTTTGGCAAACAACTCCACCATTATCTTATAAAACTAATAAAATTGATCAAGCATATAGCTTTAAAAAAAACCACTTTGCTTTGAGGTATATGCTCTGAAGAAAACTCATGGAAGTGCACAACAAAAAATCGTATAAATTCATTTCATCATCATAAAGACAAAGTGAAAAACCACCCAACAATATAAACTGTAATGAGCTGTGGATCCTGAACAAGGCAGTTATGTCTCTAAACACATAACTATAAAATGCAGAATTAAAGAGCAAAACTTTTATAAAGCTACTGGTATTTAAATAATGATAGTCAATACTACCCATTTCTATTACTGAAATTTAAGTAACTCTTGGGTTTAGGGGTGTTAGGACTTCGATTAGCATGACCCCCAGTCTCATGTGTTCAGAGGTGGGGCTTTGGGAAGATGACTGGATCCTGGGCACTAGGATATGACTTGGAAGGTACTGTACTCTAGTCCAGTGATGGTAACTTTTTAGAGCTTTCAATAACAGCCCACTGCCGCATGCTGTAGGCTCACCACCACCGTATCTGGTGTCTAGCTCCTCCCCTCTCTGCTTCCTGGCTGTCATGGGTTGAGCCCCTTTCCTCCACCAGGCCCTTCCACCAGGCTGTTTCTGCCTGGTCAGAACATGGACAGCTGACCATGGACCGAATCCCCTAACCTCCCCCACTTTAAGGTGTGGGTATCAGGTATTTTGTTCCAGCAACACGAAAGCTAATACACGGTACAGCTTAGTGGTACAGTATGTACTCAGAATGGGTTCAATCCCCAGCACCAAAAAGGAAAAAGGAAAACTCTTCCACTCCCCCACTAGATTCAGATACAAACTGGTAATAAAATTAGGTACAACTCCAAGAAATTCTGGAGACGAACCCAGTGGGGTCCATAGGAAACTGACTAGAATGACGCGAGTATTTACACTGTACCAAGGTCGTCATCTTACCTCATCAAGGTGAAAATGTCACCACCGTCTAGACAGCTGCACGTGGTGATGGCGGGAGATTTTTGCTGTTTCTGCATTCTGCGATAGGTTGGTTCAGTAACACATGCAACCTTAACAACACAACAGCACCCAGAAGTTTTACATTCAGACAAGGTTCTTCCTGAAAAAGGTTTCTATACCCTTCTTCCACTTACGTGCTCATGATGATTTTCTAAGTCTTTCCTTTAATTGTTATTTGAAGACATTTGGCCATGGAGGAAAACCTTCATTCTTTGAGGGTAGATTTCATCCACTGACTTGTCTGATGAAAAAAAGCACACAGATCCATAATCAAGTTGAGACTCTGGCCATAATCAAGACCAGGATGAGGCTAATTCTCATGAGTAACTTTACAATGGTTATCCTCAGAGAAGAATTTTAGCAAAGCTTTTAGTAATGGTAATGCTGCTTTAGGAGAAAAACCACAGCCACTCAAGATTACTACTTGGAAGGACAACACTCATCTTAATGTCAATGTGGAACATCATTTCTGGATAGTACAAATTCAAAATCAGTGAAGACACAGTTGTTTAAGAGTAATGAAACTATTTTCATCAGTTGCCTTTACAGCATAATTTCTGTAAATGTAACGAAAAAAAACTTTTATTTTCAGCTAAACATAAATATCTTTCTTTTTTGTTGTTGTTGTTTTTTTTGAGACAGGGTCTTTCTTTGTAGTGCAGGGTGGCCTTGAACTCACAGCGATCCTCCTGCCTCTGCCTCCTGAGTGCATGGATTACAGATGTGAGCCACCACACCTGTCATAAAGGAAAAAATGTTACAAGCAAACTACTAAACCAAATTTGTATTCGAGGGATAGAGAACAATTACATAGTTTTGAAAGGCTTCTATAACAGCAATCAAGTAATGAGAAGCAAAGCTACACAGACCTTACAGACAATTCCTGTTAGATATGTGTATATATATATATATATACTGAGATCTATCTATCTATATATAATATATGGATTTTAATTATTGAAATTAGTGTTTGGTAGTAAATATGATTATTTATTATTTAGATGTGCCAAAGTATTATGACAGTAGTTTATCAATGGTTTTAAGAAAATACAGAGAAATTTTATCATCACTTCTGACCCCACATAAAAAGGAAAAGAGCACAGCCAAGGTTAGCCCAATAATAATTTTTTAAGTCTTCTTTGAGAAACCATAAAAATATTCTTAACTGACAAATACGATTTAGATTCCAATGTATTTTCTATTACAGGAAAACAACAACAACAACAAAGAAAATCTCCAGTTTACCATTTTAAAAAGTACTTTATACAATATCAACAATCTCCTATCTAGGCCTTTGACAGCATACAAAGTTCATTTGGAAATTGAGTGTAATAGTTCTTAGCGGCAGTACAAAGCTTATGCAAAAAGTTTAAAATATAACCCATTAGTTATACAGGAATATAGTAAAATTGTTTTAAAGTAGCAGCACAATACAGTAAAGTGGTAGCTTTAATGACTACATGAGAGAATTACACAAAAGAATCTAGAAATATTTCTTGAAGAAAATACGATACAAGGCCAGAGGCTGAGACAAGAGGATCACCTGATCCCAGGAGTTTAAGGACTGCCTAGGCAACATGGCAAGACCCTGGCTCAAAGCAAATGAAAAAGAAAAAAAAATAAAAGGAGAGCGAGAGGATATAAATTTATACATTTCCACCATTTCTTTTCCATTTATCATTTCAGTATTTTAGCTCTATTTTACATCGAGTTTTTGGTAGGTGCGGTTATCACTGGAGGTCACAGTGACGCTGCAGTCATGAATCACCTTCTCTGACCATCTCACAGCTTTGTTCCCAGGAGTATCGGCATCTTTCAGCTGCACCTACTGTCAGCCTGATTCTCACTTCCTATCTGCAAGTGTTTCTGCCCAACAGAGACTGCATACTAACGCTGCTATCCATACATAATGTCAGACAGCCAAGTGTTCCCTTTACTTCACTGTACTTACGCATATCTCATATTCTGTGGGTGACTAGGGTACCAGTGTAGTATGTTAGATGACTAGTGTACCACAGAAGTCAGAAAGAGAAATGTAACACACACATTTACACACACAACAGGCAGATACAAGTGAGAGGGGAAAACATTTTAAGTGATCACAGGAAACAGTAAGATCCTCACCCCTGAAAATAAGCATAACACATACCAGTAACCGTAGCCAGACACGCACTATAATACCAGAACTTCATCAGAGATGAAAATAGACAGTGAAAGCCAGGTTTTGCAATTCACGCTCCACATTCAGCCAGCTATAGCTGGTCCAGCCAATGCTTGTGTGAGTAACTTGAACATGGTTATAGTTAAACTAGAGAAACCTGTTACATAACCAGAAATGACTCAGGAACTTGCCCACAGGCCAAGAGTAGAAAAGACATCATGATTAAGAACTTTGAAATTTGCTTCATGAAGTACATTTGCCAGCTTGAGCCCTCTTGAATTTTTTAGCTCTTTTTGGTTCTGTATGCCTGATAGCTAGCTTTTGGAATGTGGCATTTTGCCCTTCTGCACTGACAAGTTCAGTCCCCATTTAATCAGGAACCTCAGGAATGGATGGATCGAGTAATCTTTCCCTGGCTGGCTTCCTTGTGCATGAGGTAACAGTAGTAAACTACAACAGATTCTATGGTACAAAGGAAGGAAATTTTAGGAAAGCCTGGAAGAGGGATTCCAAACTGCATAGAAAATATAAAATAAGATAGTTTAGTGTTCTTAATAAATATTTTTAAAAGTATATAAAAATAATGAATAGGTCATTTTATAATGCTAGTTAAAACAAAGAAGGGCTGTAATATCAGTTGGTTTATCAAAACCATGGGCTTCAAATTACTTTGTAGAAATATTGTCAATTAAACTGCAATAAATACACTGGAGGATATTAAACATAATGAGAAAAAAACATTTTCCACCTTCCTCTGTCTTTACCAACACGTCTCATTAGTTAATGACGGACTTGAAATAATCAGTAAACTAGTCAATGTAGAGTTTTGATAAAAATGCTTTCATTTTCTGATAACAAATAAATGTAGATCTGTACAGTCAGAAAAACCAGGATGGTGGAAAATAACAAAATAGGAAGGTAATAAATCCTGGATTCAAAATCAAGTAAGTCAAAGAAGAGGGGTAAAGATAGCTTCAGCTTTCCCTTGTAGGGCAACACATAACTGGCACCCTGTCAAGGCCTCCCAGCTGGACACTGGGATGACAGCACCTCTAAAGCCTTCTCTAGTATTTCCTCTGGTTCATTTTTTTGCATGAGATAGGAAAAATAAAACAACAAAAAAAAAAAAACGTGGATTTGTTCAGACATAATTAGCACAGCCAAGTCTTTTGGTATCCTAGCAATTCTAATTGAAATCAAGGCCTGCACCAGCTTCCAAGAATGCAGCCAACTGGCACTCAGACAAAACTGTTTTTCTACTTTTGGAAATACCTAAGAAAGTGAAATCAACACCTAGAGAAAAAGCAAGATATAACTTTAGCAGCACCAAGGAGAAATTATTTTCAAGAGGAGTATGTCTCTTGTGTGTCAATGCATAGGTTCTAATCTTTGCTCTGGAAGAATCCACTACCCAAGGCTAATACCTATAAACAAAGGAAAAGTAAAACTCAACAAATTTCATTGGGATTGATCCAAATTAACAGAGACTTCAAGGTTTTGGCACTACTTTAAACGTTTTTTCCAGAGTAGGTATGGTTTCAAGTTAAACTGTCTTCCATCCCCATTCCTTTATTTACTAAAGCAGAAAGTACGAAATTTAACAGCATGACCAAAAATTCTTCAGCTATCATTCAAAAAGCTGTACTTAGTCACAATACTACAATTAACATTTACATAAGTCTCTGGTTGTCGTTAAAATTCAAAGGGGGTCATATCCAAATCCAGGCTGCCTTTCTTGCCCATCAGATGTGACAGAGTCGGTGGTGCCTGGCACTCTAATCACATACAGTCAACCACGTTGTTGGACCCATGGCCTACGTCCCGAATCTGGCTCGTCAGACAGGAACACACAGCAACGCCTGCTCCAGCTCTGCAGTGAGACACAGAGCCCACCAGCTCCCACCTGGAAAGACAGAGGACAAACAGCACTTTCTTAAAACCAACAGATAAAGACCCCCTAGGAAGGAACTGCTTTTGAAAGGTAGCAAGCTTCCAGAGGGAGATAAAGAACAGTAACCCTAAGTTTGTATTAAGTACAACTTCAGTACAATATCCCTCATTTTATTTTTCAGTTTCAGTTACCTGTAGTCAGCCCTAGTCCAAAGATATTAAATGGAAAATCCCAGAAAAAAAATTAATAAGTTTTAAATTGCATTCTGTTGTAAGTGGAGTGATAAAATCTCATGTGTCCTACGCTGTCCTGCCTGGAACACAAATCTGCCCTTTGTCCAGCACACACAGGCCGGTAACAATGCTACCTCCTTAGTACCTTGGTGATCATCTCAGCTACCACACTGGCCGTGGTGCTACTGCACAGATGTGTTCAAGCAACCCTTACTTTACTTAATAATGGTCCTAAAGTGCAAGGACAGTGATGCTGGCAGCTTCACTACAGTTCAGTACTGTTAGAATTTCTCTATTACTAGTCATCTCATTTAATCTTTTTCTGTGCCTAATTTATGAGTTAAGCTTTATTGTGGTATCTACTAAACCCGGTGCTATCTGTGCATTCAGGCATCCAGTGGCGGTGATCTGGAACACACCCCGTGGAGAAGGAAGTGTTGCGCTCTCTCTCTCTCTCTCTCTCTCTCTAGTATCTCTTACTAGAATGTCCCAATGAAGCATAGAAATAATGTGCAAATCACCTATTCAGCACCGGATCAAAGGCTTCTACTGTGTTCAAGTACGCGTTGCCGTTGTGACCTCCGACTGCGAAGATTTTGCCCATCACAGTGGCGATCCCCACCCCACCCCTGGGAGTGGTGAGTGTGGCCACATAATCCCACTTGTTGCTGCGAGGGTCGTACCGCTCAACTGAACTCAGAGGAGAGTTGTCATCAAAACCACCTAGAGAAACAAATTATAAAATAGTGTAACACTGCATAACAATTAACCACAGGGCTGGGGATTTGGCTCAGTGATTTCACCACCTGACTCATGAGCACAAGGTCCCAAATCTGATCCCTGCTACAAAAAAAAAAAAAAAAAAACCAACCAAAAAACCAATTAACCACAAAATCTCCATTTGATAGCTTCTAAACCCAATCTTTTAAAACCATTATAGAATAGTTTAGAGAAAATTAGAAAAAAAAAAGGTTCATCTCAAAACCATTCTACTGCTACCACCACATGCTAATAGATCTTTTCTACAATTTAACTTAAGATATTTTAATTGGTACTTTACCTCAATACTAGGATAAAAAATCATACAGTGGGAAAACATGAAGTCTCTATCTTTAAGCAGAGACTTTAGAAAAAAGGAAAAAAAAGCAGTCATTCATACAATTTGTCCTCAGGAACAAACAGGACTGATTTTTTTTCTCCACGTGTTATGTTTTTAAACAGTAAGAAGGTTTAAGAAGAGAACTTGTTAAGTTTCCCAGTTCTTCCCTTAACACTGTTATTGCCAGCATAACTAGAGACAGTAGACTCTGACTGAAATTTTATGAAGTTTTGCCAAAATCTCATCTTTTTCCCATGTATTCTTTTCTGTAGTACATACATTCTAATAATACATTTAATATACTCCTGAGGGCTAAATGTAGGCTGTTATTCTAGTAGTGCCCACCCTTTTTAGGCTTTTTCTTGTCTAAATGAATAATGGCTGTCTGTGGTGACTCAGCCTACTCTCCCAAGAAAACGAAGTGCTGATATTATAATCAGTTTCTTTAAACACAGGGCAGCAAAACAAACAAATGTAAAACTTCTCTACTGGGTTTAATTTTATTTAATTAACTGAACTGAAATAAAGTTTCTCAATTTTATATGCTTAATATGATGAATTCTGACAAATGTATACTGTAGTATCACCTCAACTAAGTTTTGCTTTTTGTTTTGGTTTGTGAGATAGGGTCTTGCGATTTATACAGTCTTGCTAATTTTGCCCAGACTGGCCTCAAGCTTACAATCCTCCTACCTCAGCCTGCTGTGGGCTGCTATTACAGACATGCACCACCACGCCCAGCTTATCACACTATGATATAAAACAATTTTTCATTATAATAAAGAATTTAGTTTTAATTATTGCTCATGTTAATGTAGAAGATTAAGTTTTCAGTAGCTTTTCTCCTCCTAGGGCTGGGGATTGAACAAAATAGTCCAATTTTTATAGCCTTTCTCACTGTTTCCATATGACTTTCCTAGATAGTACATATAAATTTGTAGTAATAAAAAACTCAAGAGCCAGGTGTGTTGGTGCACACCTGTAATGCCAGCACTTGGGAGGCTGAGCCAGGTGGATAGTTCAAAGCTATCTTGGGCTACACAGTGAGTTCAAGGCCAGCCTGAACTGCCTCAAAAAAAAAAAAGAAGAATTCAAATTCAAGGCAGGGCCGGTAGAAGACATCTCCAACATGTACTTGGCCCCACAGGCATGGGTTCAATCCCTAGCAAAGGAAAAAAAAAAAACAAAACAAAAACCCTGAATTTAAGACAGGAAGAAAGACAATAGAATACAAGGACTGTCAGACATGCATGTGCCTTGTAAGGCAGGCGCGGTGTCATGGAGCTAAATTCCAGGCCCCAAATTTTTGTTTGCTTGTTTTGCAGTACCAGGGGTCAAACTTAGTAATCTTTCACTTTTGAGGCAGGCGCAGCACCTGAGCTAAATTCCTGGCCCATTTTTCTACTCAAGTAAGTTATGACTGTTTCAAATAGGATTTGAATGGCCAAAAAGGTTTTTCAATGTTTAACCTGAGTTGTCCTTATTTTTTACATGTTACTAATCACAATATTTGACACATTCGTTGGCAAACCACAAAGTGTTAGACACAGTTTAAGATGCTTAGCATATTTTGCCTTTAATTCTTTTCTTTTTTTTTTTGAGACAGGGTCTCACTATGTAGTTCAGACTGACCTGGAACTCACTATGTAGCCCAGGCTGGTCTCGAACTCACAGCGATCCTCCTGCCTCAGCCTCCCGAGTGCTGGGATTACAGGCGTGCACCACCACGCCCGGCTCTTTTAATTCTTAAAATAATTTTTTGAAAGGCTGGGGATGGTGACACACCTGTGTCCCAGCACTCGGAGGCTGAGGGTTTAAGATGACTGCTGAGAGTTCAAGGCCAGCCTGAACTACATAGCAAAACCTTGTCTCAAAAAATAAAACAAAACAAAACTGAAAGACAGGCATTCTCATTCCCATCTCGTAATTATTTGAAGCTTTGCTACTAGAAATATGGTTAGTCTGGAACATGCTAAAAGCAGAGTCTGGACCCTCCTTGGCAGGACCTTTCCAGGTTATTCACACATATACTAGAGTTGGGGAAAGCATTGCTCTAAAGTTCCTTCCAATTCAGCATATCACTTAAGTCAATCAAAAAGCAACATGAAAACTGGCATAGTCTTTATTCATATAAAAGAGCTACTAGCTCACTGGTGTTAAGTTTAACTGTATCAACTTGACTGGCTCAGGAGCTAAGGCATTAGTAAAGCAAGTTATTCCCTTGTTCTGCTTCCTCACCTCCGTGACCTAAGAAGCTTTGCTCCACCAGGGCCTTCTACCAAGTTTCTGCATTGGAGCCCGTGACCATGTACTGAACCCCTGAAACCATGAGTCAAACTAAACTGTTCCTCCTCTAAGTTGTGGGTGTTAGATACCATGTCCCAGCAAGGATAAAGCAAACAGTTTTCAACATAACTGTCTTTGAAACGAAGTAGAGAAAAAGTTTTAGACCTTGTAAGAGCTATTTCAGCAAAACACATTCAGTTTACCTTAACAAATATATGTTTCATTTAAATGCAATCCCATGCATTAGATATATTTTCTTACCCTTAGAAAAACATCGAGGCCGAAATTTTAAATATGGGACAAAGAGCTGTCCAAAAAAATAAGTATGGGTATTAACTTCAAGAATTCAAAAGTACCAACTGGGCACAGTGGTGCACACCTGTAATCCCAGAAGCCAAGGAGGCTGACACAGGAGGATCACAAGTTTAAAGCCAGCTTGGGAACCTTAGTGAGACCCTGTCTTAAAATCTTTAAAAAGGACTGTAACTACAGGTCAATGCTTCCTGGGTTCTGGGTACTCAGAATACAAAAAAAAAAGAAAGAAAAAAGAAAAAAGAAAAAAAATTTCAAAAGCATATCTCAGGACTGATTCCACTAAAGGTTAAATGTAATATACTAATATAATTTTTGGTGTTGTGCTATCTTATGATACTTCTCAGTATAGATCCTGATATATTAAACTAAACACTGGCCACTCACCAACAACATATAAGCAGCCATGAAGCTCACTGACTCCATTGCCAGCTCGTCGTTGACCCATTTCTTTAACTTCTATCCACTTATCCAGATGTGGATCATATCTCTCCACACTAGACAAAGAAGCCACTCCATCATTGCCACCTACTGCGTAAACATGGCTCTGGAGGAAGAAAAACAAAACATTCAGCATTAGAATCTGAAGTGCTTCAAAAAAAAAGAAAAAAAAGAAAAAAGAAAAAAAATTTCAAAAGCATATCTCAGGACTGATTCCACTAAAGGTTAAATGTAATATACTAATATAATTTTTGGTGTTGTGCTATCTTATGATACTTCTCAGTATAGATCCTGATATATTAAACTAAACACTGGCCACTCACCAACAACATATAAGCAGCCATGAAGCTCACTGACTCCATTGCCAGCTCGTCGTTGACCCATTTCTTTAACTTCTATCCACTTATCCAGATGTGGATCATATCTCTCCACACTAGACAAAGAAGCCACTCCATCATTGCCACCTACTGCGTAAACATGGCTCTGGAGGAAGAAAAACAAAACATTCAGCATTAGAATCTGAAGTGCTTCATACAGGGCACTAATGGTACACTGGTCAGCAGAGCAGCTGCAGCATATGGAATAACAAAGCATCCGGGCAAGATGTGCGTGTGATGAAATGAGCAACAGCTGCCAGTGCATGTGGGCAGGCTGGCCAGTCACTCACCACGAGAGCCACGGAGCCAACACCTCCACGGGGAGTGTTCATCGGGGCCACCACACTCCACTGGTCAGATTCAATGTCATATCTCTCCACGTCATTGAAGCAAGTGTTGTCATCCAACCCCCCAATGGCATAGATTGGGCCCCCCAAGGAGGCCAAGGCAATTCCTCGCCTGCAAAAGCAATAAAACACACTTTAGCATTGGGGATTGTTTCCAGGAAGCAAGAAGCAAAGAAAATTATGCAAATGCAAGTCACATTAACCTTCAGAATGTGGTCTGTTTGCATTGTTCTTAGATTCACTAAAGTGAACATAGACGCTCGGGTTGCCAAACTGTGTAACTTGAAGGGATCAGAGTATCCTAAGAAGGGATCACTCAGGACAATATGCACTCATTTTCAGTCTCCTTAGCCTCTTTCCTCTGGCGTGGAAAGCTATGACATTGAAAATACTGTGGTGTAAAACTGCTGGGTCTGTACAAACATGTGTGTTCTGCTCTAGAGCAGAATGGGGTTAAACGGGGGAGCAGTAAAATAAGGGTGCCTAACAATTCTTCCTGTGCCCCAGATCAGAGGATCTGGTGCCATCACTGGATACTTTATATACTTTTAAAATTCCTCAGGCTGGGATGTGGCTCAGTGGCAGAGTTCGTGCCTAGCATGCATGAGGTTTTGGGCTCAATTCCCAGTACTGCAAAAACAACAACAACCAGGGGCCAGGAATTTAGCTCAGTGGCACAGTGCATGCCTCACAAGTGCAAGCTCCTGAGTTCAATCCCCGGTACCAGAAGAAAACAAACAAAAAACCCAAAAACAAGAAAATTCTCTTGGTTTTCAGGAGGTCACGTATTTGATTTCCCTCCCACATTTGTAGCACATTTGTATTTCCTTCCCTTTTCAATGGCTTCCATCCTCCAGCACTAACTTACTAAGCTCCCTAAGGCTCTGGCCTAAGGCCTCCTGGCACTCTATATGCTCTTCTCCCTAAACAAGCGCATTCCTTCTGTAATGTGTAACAGCTCCAACAAACATCTGCAGATATACACTCACATTCTACCTCGAATCTGTTTTGCTGTAATCTGAAACGAAACCCACTGCCACTGGTAGAATTTTAAAATGCTCCCTTGCACGACCAACTGCTGGTGTTACCCCACAACTATGGTACACTAAACAGCAGAAGGGAGACTAGCTGGTGGGCCTAATCTTACCCCCTACAAGCACTTCCAGCCTGTAGTTAGGAACACAAAAAAGCTTTAGCATGCTGATGCTTGTTTGAAGATAGGGGACATGCGTAAAGGACCTGACAGTGCCCTTCCTCCAGCCAATGGCCTAAAAAAATGGCCCTGCACCACGAGGATCTGAATTCCATCAATGAAGTGAATAATCTGGAAGTGGCTCTGTCCCCAGAACCTCCAGTTAAGAGGCTAGCTCAGCCAACACCTGACTCGCCTTGCAAGAACAGAAGCCTAAGACTCCCATAAATCCACAAGGACTTCTGGGCTGTGCTAATACACGGGTGTTTTAAGCCACTAATTCTGTAGTAGTTTGCTAGACAGCAACAGACACTAAGCGCACCCACCCCACACAAATGTTATACTGTGCACTCTTAATTCAGTAAATATAACTACCCATCTGGATGCTTAAGACAGAAAGTAAAGAGCCATCCTTGCCTCTACATCATTCCACTCAAATTGGTTGTACACCTCGGAACGATCTCTCAAATATGTCCTTCCTCTATGTCAATTTCTGCCATTTTAGACTAAACCTCCATTACTTCTTGACTAAACAATGACTTTCTGGTCTGTCAGACTGTCTTCACTTTTGTCATCCTCAAATACCTCGTCCATTTTGTACACAGGTCTCCGAACACAGAAACCTGGTCCTATTTCCCTTCTAATTAAAATATAAACATACACATATGCATGCATACCCTCTGCAAAAACTCACCAGAAAAAAGGATGGCCGTTTGGAAGGCTCTCACCCTTGGCCTACGCTTTGACTTCATTTCCTGACTCTCTCTCCTGGGTCTCCATGCACAATGGCCTGGCTTTTTCCACGCTCTCTGCTCTCTTTCACTTCTAGGTCTTTGAAGGCCACCATCTCTTTCCACCCACTACCTGGACCTCAACTTTCAACCATCTACTGGGGTTGAGTTCTTCAATTCATGCAGACTAGTAGTTAAATGAGACCTCATTAAGATCCTCCCCATTTATGCGGCACCTTCTGCTTACCCCCTACTAATATTGCTTTCATATATATGATATATAGTGCCTTCATTTATATTTTCCCTTCCTGAATGTAAGCAATAGAGGGGCAGGAACTTTGGCTATTTTATTTATTCCTGGTAGCAGAAAAGGAAATGGTATCTTCACTAACTTGGTATGTCTTGCAGTAGGCATTTAACTTTTATTGTTGGATAAACAAATTGACACATAAACATGCTTTTTTGGGATGATGAGTTTCAATAAAAACATAGCTTGAACGAACATCAGGGTGCATTTGTGGAAAAATGAAAAGGGGAAGAAAAAAGAATGAACTATGTATTTACAAGCAAAAATTACGTTGAAATGTTTAATGAAAAGACAATTTGGAGCAATATAAATTCTAAGCAAATGATATGACCAAATAACTGGAGCTGTATTATTTTTACACAACAGTATAGCTACTGTAAATGTTTGGGATTTTAAAAGATTAAAAAAATTAAATTGCTATTTTGTTAAGGAAGTTTCATTCAATCATGTGACTAAAAACCAACCAAATAGTATAATAAAAAGGTAAGGGTATAAAGATTAAAAATGTACTTTGGGACTCCCCCCC
>NW_022900949.1:37851905-37856376 GCF_012274545.1 Fukomys damarensis
AAAAAGGTAAGTATAAAGATTAAAAATGTACTTTGGGACTCCCCCCCCATTTTAATCTATGCATTAAAATTTAAACTCTTTGTAGTTACCATTTGGTAGAAAGCAAGCCGTGATAAAGTATTAAAATATTATTTATAGAGAGTGAGAGGCAACAGTATTTTTTAGGAGTCTTTTACATGAGAAAACTAAAGGCTAAAATTATTTTTGCAGAGTTCTCTTTTAATTTGTATTTAACCTTTATACACAAACAAAATATAGTAAAACAAAAACAAAAAACCAACCTTTGCTAATCAAGAATAGAAAACTGGCAGGCAATGTACTCTCTTATAGTATTGTTAAAAATTGCTGTCTGTTGTGGGGATATTTAATAGTGGGGATCAAACTCAGGGCATCCTACCACTGAGCTACATCCCAGCCCCAAAAACTGCTCAGTTTGATGACAAGTCATTTTTAACTCCTACAGAATGCTGATTAAATTTGCAAACCATACAAGCCACGATGCAGGAGCTTAAGGTTTGTTAGTCTTGGCTTGTTTCTTTTAATAGCACTGCAGTTGATAGTCTATCCAGTGATAAGCAATTATTATACTCAGCTTTCAAATCTTTGCCTCCTCTGAATTTTAAATTTGAAAAGGGAAAACAGCAGGTAATTTAATCTCTCATTTGGAAGAAAATGCATATGAGAGGTTTCTAACATACAATTCCAACCAGTGGATGGAATTACAGTATATTCCATTGCTGTTTATTACAGTAAATTAGAAACATTTATTCCTTCCAATTAAAACAATGTACACCCCTTAAAATTTCCAGTTTTTCCTTCGAGTCCTCTCATCTCTGAATCCAAACCCTCCAGCTATGACATGGTTTGGGGTGTCTTGCTAACCTGGCCTTCCCTACTTGCATGCATTGTATGTCCCCACGCTCGGGCTTGTACCAGTCAATGTTTGTGCATTCCTCATGTACCTTATTTTCTTTGCCACTCTGGCACTGACCTCTCAGCCCACTAAGTACTATGAAATTGTGTCTGTCTTGTCTTTCTTTCTTTTAGTCTTCACACCTCCTTCTAGGCAGATCAGAGGATTGGCCTCTTATAATTGAGCAAAAGAAGGAAAGAAAAAACCTGTATCAATGAAATTAAAACTAAGCTGGGCATGGTGGTGCACACCTTTCATCCCAGCACTCTTTGGGAGGCAGAGGCAGGAGGATCACCACAAGTTAGATGCCAACCTGGGCTACATTGTGAGTTCAGACCAGCCTGAACTACAAAGTGAGACCATGTCTCAAAAAACAAAACAAAACACACCTTATTTTCAACTTACAATCATGTATTACTGTTCTAACAGATTAAGCGCATGATAAAATATCCACCCAAAACGAATTTGCTAAAATGTACAGAGTCTAGTCTTTTATTCCCACATCCCAACTCATGTTACTCATCCCTAATGAGACCACAGCTGCAGAAGTGGCAAGACCAGCAGAAAGAACATCATGACTATAATCTCTTTTATTATGCTTTTCTCATCATGATGATTTCTCATCATGCTGTATTGGTATAATTGATTTTTTTAAAAAAACTACAGTAGATTTTAGCATATTTCTCTAATTTTGATGTTTCTTAGGTTTTGCCTACAGTACATTTCGCCTACTTTTTCACTGTTGTTTTATGATACCCTAGGCAAGCTCTCTACTTCTGAGCTATGCCCCCAGCAGAGTCTGTTTTCTGAATCCTGATTTGGTTCATGTTATCAGTTATCCTGCCACTTTTAAACAGATATTCTAGTCATTAATAAAAATATTGGACAGGTTAGAGTGCTAAATTATGTAACTAAAAATCTTCTCTCCTTTAGGTTGATCTATTTACCAAAACAATTTCAATTTATTATAGACAAGAATTGATATATTTATGTTCATGTTAAACTCATTAAACAAAAATAGAGGGATGTTTTCATAACATGATAAAACATATGTGCCTTATGTGCCTTAGTCCTACAGTACCTATTTAACAGAGCAACACTAAAGACATTCCACTAAGACCAGAAACAAACACCTACTGCTTCTTCAATTAATGCATACCATATTAAGTTATCAGATAACATGATTAGATAAGAAAAAGCAATCAGAAGCAGAGGAATGTGTGGGAAAGTTGGCAGAGCTGGAAAATATCTACAGATTAATTAGCCACACTATGACTGTAATGCTAACTTCAATTGCCGTACAATGGCTGTGGGAGAGGTCACCATCACAGGAAGCTTGGTGAAGGGCATGTGTGGTGCAATCTCTACCATGGTGCTGTGCCAGTGGTCAGGGCCAGCAAAGTCTCTGCAATTGGGCTGTCCTGTGCACTGTGGCATCCTCGGCAGCGTCTTCAACTCTGTCCCTGTTGCTAGATGCCAGCAGCAACCTATCCACCCTCAAGCTGTGACAATCAAAGATGTCTCCAGACCCCACCCAGTATTCCACAGAAGGAAAAATCATCCTCAGTTGGGAAACACTGGGACTTAGGAATTTAACTATTTTGGTGAAACATTTTTAAAATGTAGAACTCTCTTAAACGATAAGTTTTTAAAACAGCCATGCTTAAGTGCAAGGAAAAGCTGTAACGACCATCATGTGATTCCATTCTTTAAAAAGTACAAAAAGTTGTAGCAAACCTTTACTTTGGGTACTTTAACAAATGCTGCAGAAGGTAAAGTTTCTAAAGCTAGAAAGCAATTTCAGAATAAGACCTTTTGACTTTAGGCAGCTTTATTTTCTAGCCTCAGTTCAGAAGAAGGGTCCTTGTGGATCTACCTCTTTGTGTTCATCGAGGCCTTCATCATCCATTTATTGGTGAGAGGATCAAACATCTCCATGCTGCCCAAGTGCTCGTTGCCATCATGTCCCCCCACTGCGTACACTTTACCTGCAAATGGACAAGCATTTTAGCTTGGTTCCAACCAACACTGATGTTATTCACACATAAACACCCATCTAGGATGCCATGACGAACCTTCAACTACTGCCATTCTGTTCAAAAGTATGATCAATGTCATTCCATCAGTCAAATGAAAACCGATGTTAAGCTTTCACTAATCACTACTCAAATATTTTATTGATAAGACGAAAAAGTATTTTACAATTTGTCAGTTTTCTTAGAAGAAATTCATCAAGTTCAAATATTTAAAAAGCACCATGATCATATAACATGGTTTTAGGCAACAGGAGACCCACCTTCCACAGAGATCACACCCACGTGTCGCCTCCGGCTGTTCATCTCTGGTCCAAAGAACCAAGTGTTTTTGCTGATGGAATAGCATTCAATACTGCGAAAGGGGTCGCCTGATCCACCTCGGCCCCCTACACAGAACAGCACACCTAGAGGGGAAGGGGCAAGATCCAAATCAACATGACAGCTTCCCAGTTTTGTAAATTAGTGTGGAAAAATTTTAGGGAGTCTGAATTTTGAGTAATAGTAAGAAAAGATGAGCTAGATATTTGATGTGGCATTACTGAAAACCTTAACCTAATGCCCTCATATGCTCTATCAGCTTTCTCTGCTTGCTGACATCCCATTATACTAAGATTTATAACCTCACCAGCTCTGTAAAACTGCTCGTGCTTAGGTCCTAACAAAACCTTTAATCAACATCATTTATTTTATAACTTCCAGTACTAGGGACTGAACATGTGCCTTCACAGAGAGCTATATCCCCAGCTCTTTTTATTTTGAGACAGGGTCTCACTGAGTTACTAACTTGCCAGTGCTGGGCTCAAATTTGTGATCCTCCCACCTAAGTCTCCCAGAGCCCTGGGATCATAGGCTTGTGCCATTGTGCCTTGCTTAATTTGTTGTGTTTTGGTTTGGTTTGGTTTAGTTTTCTGACACAAGGTTTAATTATGTAGCCAAATATGGCCTCAAAATCTGCATCAACCCTCCTGCCTCAGCTTCCCAAGTGCTGGGATTATAGGTGTATCACCAACACTCAGCTTTCTTTCCCACTGAACCCAAATGTAACAAGTGAGATGTTGATCACCCTGTATTTTTAGAAATTCGTTACTTTGATATCTATAATATCAAAGTTTCCTTTCGTCTGTTTTCTGTGTTCCATCCTTGGCCCATTTCACACATGATTTATTACACTAACATAGTAAAGATCATCCCTCTGTTTTCAATCCTATCTACATGATACTATCTTCCAATCTGTATTTCTATTTCTAAGCTATGTTTCTACTCGATGTCCTACAGGCACCTCAGAGTCAAGATGACTCTGTTACCTGCTCTGCCTCCCCAGGCTCTCTCCCTTCCCGACAGGGTGTGACCCCTGCTACCCCACCACCACACTGCCAAATGAACTAGTTGAGCTTAAAAATGCAAAGGTAGGGGCCAGAGATTTGGCTCAGTGGTTCCACTGCATGCCTCACAAGCACAAGGTCGAGTTCGATCCCTGCTACAAAAAAAAAAAAAAAAAAAAAAAAAAAAAAAAAAAAAAAAA
>NW_022900949.1:37856642-37881502 GCF_012274545.1 Fukomys damarensis
AAAAAAAAAAAAAAAGCAAAGGTAAAGATAAGGAGGATGTAAATTATGAGAGGAGATAAGGATTTTCCTCCCAAGATATACTGAGTTGACAGCTCCTTCCTAACCTCCCAGCAGGACTTGAAAAAACTTAGAAATGCAGAGTAAAGGGTTTCCTTTCCTTTGTACTTGACTTTCTTTAAACTAGCTAAATGATTAATTTTCTTTAGACCCTAAACCCACAAGCCACCTGTTTAAAACAACTCTGCTTTTGTATACAAGGCCAAAACAAGGAGGACACACTGGCAATTCCATTTCTGGATCCCAACATGGTGGGGATCCAGCAGGAGCTTTGGTCTTATTTCCAATATACACTCTTCTAACTTCCTACTTTTTGTCTGTGATTTTCTTCCTCAATTCAGGGAGACAAAGAGCTCAGGTTTGTACAAAATTAACTGTTTCGAGAGCAATTTAAAGTTACAAGAGATTTTAGAGATTATGTAGTCAAACTGTTTATAAACAGACCATGAGAAATTAAGAAATTTGTCTTGAATTACAGATATTTAAAGGTACTGCTGGAATTATAATCCTAAAATGTAACCTCATTTTCAATTATATTTTAAGTGGAAACTAGCACAGTATTTTAGCCACCAATCTCTTAGAAACATGGCATAAAAGAAAAAAAACAACAACAAAATAAAACAGGAATAAAAATATCAGGATGCAAATCCTTTCCCTGCTATTTCTCTGGGTAGTTTCAGTATTTAAAAATGTTTTTTATGTTTTGGTATCAGGCATAAAACTCAGGACCTTGCACTTGCAAGGCAGGTGGCGCGGCACCACTGAGCTAAGTCCCTGGCCCAGTTTCAGCATTATTTTTAACTTTTCTTAATTCTCAATCTCCTTATCCATAAAATGGATTGATATCATGTATCTCCTTATGAAAGGTGAAAGCTTCTTTAATCTACAATATAAAGTTTTTGTAATCATGTGAGATTATGTATGTATCTAGCATAGTCACACGTTCAATTTAGGTTGCTAAGATGTTGGATTCAAATTTGAATTTCGAAAGTGCTTACCTCACATTTATGAGGCCATAAGCTCAATCCCCAACACTAAAATAAACTGGATTTGAAGAATTTTATCTTCAGCTTTTCCTTATACTACCCAGATAAAATCCCATTTGCCCTTTCATTCTTCCTGTGTTATCACAGATTTCATTATGAAGTAACTCTATGAAGCAGCAGCAAACAAAGGAAGTCTTTACTCCAAGTTCCCTTCATGAACTGCAAGACTTACAACATTTCAGGCTTCAAATATGTTATTTTTATAAATATAAAAATGTAAATAAATATGAACCATTCTCCTGAGAAAGTAGAAAATCTAAAAATTAGCCAAAATGTAAAAACAGTATGGCTCCGTGCCTCCTAAAATATAAGACCTTTAGATTCTAAGAGTCTGATATGGTCTGTTATAGAAATTGTAGGTATGTTTAGCGCCTTTCTTTTGATTTAGTAAAATGCAAAAACAAATATTTAAACATGTAGTATGTGTAAAGCTCCACACTGGCACTAAGGATATGAATCTATGTAAGATACTTAATTACCTGTCTTTGAAGACCTCAAATTCAAACGAAGTGTGCTCTAAAGGAACTATTAAAAGAGTTAATTCTACCTCGAAGACTCAAGAGCTCTAAAGAGGACAGATATCAGTAGGTTCTTTAGACAGGATAGGACTTATCTGTTAAGGCTTTTTTAAAAATTGGTTTATTGGTAAAACTATAGCACATATAGTAAGAACTATGAATATATAAACATTTGCCAATTGTTCTTTAATCAGATACAAATAATCTTACAACCAAGTTTGTACATAAATATACTATCCTGAAATACACCAAAGATTCTTCCAGGAAAACTGATAAAGCTGAGTGATTACCAGCAGTGTGCTTCCTTGGGGTAGTACGGATGGAGTATTCGAAGTCAGGCACGGCTTTGTAACTCAGATGAAGATGGTAATTTCTTGCTTCATCCAACAAATCTCTGCACTTTAGGTTTTGCTTGACAATCTGTTCTTTTGCCACTACACCCATAAGGAAATCAACTGGCAATAATGGCAGACGAACCTAAGATCATGAATAGTAGCAATGTCAAATGTAAATAGTAATGGAATAGTTTGCACTTCATTATTAGAGCAGTATGTTCTTTTATTTATTTATTTAAAATTGTTTTTTTGGTACCAGGGATCGAACTCCGGTCCTTGCACTTGCAAGGCAGGCGCCAGAACCACTGAGCTAAACCCCACCCCCTTATTCTTTTAAAATGTAATCTAGAGTGGCAGTGTAACTCAGTGGTAGAGACAGGGCTAGCATCTGCAGCCCTGGATTCCATGCCCAGCACTCACTGCAAAAACAAAACAAAACTACTACTATATGCACTTTAAAAATATCACTTTGAACAGGGTTACTTCTCTACCTATAAATATCTAAATTCACTAGTAATAAGCAGATTTGTTCTGAATTAAAACATTTTATAATGCTCTGAGAAATTATTAAAATTGGCATAACTATCAAGTTCCAAGTTTTAACAAAAAACATTTTATAATGCTCTGAGAAATTATTAAAATTGGCATAACTATCAAGTTCCAAGTTTTAACAAAAAACATTTTATAATGCTCTGAGAAATTATTAAAATTGGCATAACTATCAAGTTCCAAGTTTTAACAAAGTACTTAATTTTAAAAAATTAAGTAAATAAGAACAATCACCTTTTAAGTAGTATCATTTTCTCAAAATAAGTAAAGTGAGGGAGGGAAAGGAGGGAAGGGATAGGGAGCAGTGAGGGGAAGTAGAAGGAAAGAAAATAAAGGAAGAGACAAGACATAAACCCTAAAGTAACTATCTGTTAGCTCCCTGTCCAAGTAAACCACTAACAATTAAAATAATAATAAATACATTTGAGGCTAAAGCTAAACTGATGAGGGAATGACAGTATCTCAGAAAGTGATGCCTGATGTCTTATGGTTCCTTTCAGAATAAGTCTATATTCACTATAACTATTTTCATAAGCAAGATAATTTATTAAAATTTAGAAATTGCATTATGAAAATTATAAATATTACTTTTGATTAATTTTTATTAGCATAAATATAACATTCAGTACTACAATCTCAAGGGAATATTTTAAATCTTCAGGTTAAAAATCATTCAAATGTGGCAAATCCAGACTATCTTTTAAGAAGAAAACAAGGAAGAGAGTTACAGTCATTTTCATCATCATACACATCAGTGTTTTCTCTCCATCAAATAATGTGCGCTTTCCGAAATAAATTTAACATGCTGAGCTGCTTTCATGTGCTTTCACATCCACACACCCTCTCTCTGCAGCCCTACCTGCGCCAAAGTTTCATCCAGCCACTTGGAATGATGCTGGGGGTTGGCAAGAAGCCACTTGATGGCAGCGCTGTAGACCTGCTTTTCATTCTCAATGTGTAGATCACTGGAGGACAGAAGCTTGTGCAGGTGCTGGGGTGACACACTCACAAAGTCTTCACACTCCACAACCTCGGTGAAGTGTTCGCAAGCGTACTGATCAGCCATGTCCATGAGGTCTATCCGGTTGTGGCTTTCTGCAAAGGCCCTCACTGCTAGGCAGTTGGAAGGATGGAAATGAAGCTTCATGTATTCGCAGCAAGCTCTGGCCACCAGTTCAACCTGAAGAATGCAGGCCGCATACAAGAGAGGTTGGACGTTGTCCACAGTCAATGTTAGCCGTGAAGAGTAGACAAATTTCACCAGATCCTCTATTGCATCGCCATCAAAATCTCTAATCTCAATCACTGTTTGCTTGGCTTCTGCCATTTCAGAGAGAAACATGGCTCTAAAGTAGGGAATAACACAAGCCAATGCCAGCTTATGACAAGAGATGAGCTTTGAACCAACCTGTTCAAAACAACCAAGAACTGTATTTTAATAGAAAATCCGCTTCAGATCAGCACAGAGCTTATATTGCAAAAGGGACAAAATCTCCAGATATTTTAGAGTAATGCTTTAATAATGCAATCCTTTGGTAACTTACTTTCAATCTTAGCCAGTTTCTTTTTCCTTTTTCTTTTTTTTGCCTAGGAAGTTTAGTTTATCCCTCTAAACAATATTTTTCTTTGGAAAACAAGCCCCGTGGAGTTTCTGCCATCAAGTGGTTTCAGTTTAACACACTTACTTCTAGAAACCTGATGCAGAACTGAAACTACAGGGGAAAAGTTTTTAAAAAGCAGATCCTACACAATAAAAACTCAAGCTATTTTAACAAATATTCCTTTAAACACCAAGATATGTCAACACTTCAAAGCCAAAAGATTTGGTCTACTAGAGAATCTGGCTTGATAACTAAATACTTCAGATCTCACAAAGTAAACAGAAAGATGTTTTAGCAGACACTTCTCAACCTGTCAAACCAAGGTGAAAAAGTACTGCTCATCTGCTTTAGTTTGGCCAGTTTCTCAAACTCTGGCAACTTTTATCTTCCAATTGGCCACTTACATATACATATATTGTGAACTATGACTTTTCTATGTTACTTCATTTTTCAGGATCATTCTGTGAATGGAAATAATGGCATAAATCATTTCGCATTTATTATATGCCAGGCATTTTTAAAGTGTCTCTCATATACTCAATTAGCCCAACACCCCTAAAAGCAGATACTACTATTATTCACAATTTACCAATCAGAAAATTGAAACATTGGCCTAGGTTTTAGCTCAGCAGCATAGCACGGGCCTGGCAAGTGTGAGGTCCTGAGCTCGATCCCAGGTACAAAAAAAAAAGAAGAGTGAAACGCAAAGTAAATATCTAGTTGTATTAGGAGCTCAGCTGAGGTTTTTGTTTAAATTATACTGAGATGATATATTTATATAAAAGCAGTAAAAATAAAACACTGAAATCTCACCACCTTAATTGTTCAATCATTAGATTGTGTCCAACTGTGTGCCACTAGTAACACACAGTAGTGAACTTCTGTGTAACTGAATCTTATTCCACATTATTATTTCCCATAGACAAACTCCTATAAATAAAAATATCATCACAAAGGATAGGTCATACGGCCATGTGGTACCAAATTGCCCATTTCTGAGCTACTTTCTGCATTTGTGCCATACTAGGTGTTAACTTAAGAAACAGCTGCCAATTTGATGAATGAAAATATTATCTTTCTTATCTTTTACTAAGATTAAATTACTAATACACTTTAAGCTATTGTATTTCTCCTATGTACTATGGATTATTTCTTAGTTATTTGTATGAATACATACATTTAGTGTATTAGGCATTTGTTATATGTATATTTCAAGCTCATTTTTTAATAATTTGCTTCTAAATATTCTTTCTATAGATTTTTATATAATCAAATCAGTCTTACGTATGATCTCTTCCTTAGGTATCATGTTATTGTATGAAATGGGAATTTTAGTATTACATATTTATTTCATCTATTTCTTCTATTACTTTTATGCCCCCCTCCCCTTCTTCCCGGTGCTGGGGACTGAACCCAAGGTCCTCTGAATGCTGGGCAAGTGGTCCACCAGAGCAACATCCCTAGCCTCTCCCCCCCCCAACTAAATTTATTGATGCATTTAAAGTAAACAATACAGTTACATTTATCATTGGGATCTTGCACCTTTACATGATATATCTAGGTTCTTATTTTGTCCCCATAACCCTGCCCTCCTCCCTCACCCTTCCCTATTTACAAAGACTTTTTTTCAAATTTTTCCCCCTTATTTCCTTTCCTCTCCCCTTCCCACTTCCCCTTTAGTTATTTTCTTCCTATTTCACACTCTCAATTATACCATTTCAACCTTATTTACAATGTTAGTTTTTTACACCAGAGAAATGATTCGGTATTTACTCAAGTGTGCCCTATTTATTTCAATTAAGAGTATAGCCTCAATGTGCATCCACTGAGCTATGTTTTTAGTTTCTCATTCTTTATGTCTGAGTAGTACTCTGTTTTATAGAAAAACCACATCTTCTTTATCCAGCCTCTTTTTAATATAGTTGTTATCCAGTCTTCCTAGCACAGTCATAAATAATCAATTAAGAAGTAATAACGACAGCACTTTTAACAATTTTCCAATTAGTATTTTGATTATAATGTCAAGCTTATGTGTCAGTATTTGACAATTTTAGAATAAGATCTAAAGAGGCTTGAGGAACATTATAATGTAAAAGGATTTTGCTTACAAATGTCTCTCACCCAAGAATAAATATCACTTATTTCAACAAGTATACAATGATTATTCCTTTTCTATTTAATTTTTAAACACAATTCACCAGGCAGGAATTAGATTCTATTGAGACTAAGTTGTAACACAGACTACAACATAAAGCTTGACATGTTTTCAAGTTCACTTCAGCCCCAAAATGAAATCTGAAATTTGATACTAAGCAATTTTAAATCACCTAGAATATTCTTCTGAAAATTATCTGAACATGCCATCAATGGAATTCATTCTCAAGGAAAGTATTAGTAAATCTCTTATGACAAATCTATTCAATTACATAACTTGTCAAAACTCTATTATGGCCGGGCGTGGTGGCGCACGCTTGTAATCCCAGCGCTCAGGAGGCTGAGGCAAAAGGATTGCTGTGAGTTTGAGACCAACCTGGGCTACATAGTGAGTTCCAGTTCAGTCTCAGCTACACAGTGAGACACTGTCTCAAAAAACCAAAACCAACCAACCAACCAAAAAACAAAAACCTATTATTCGATAGTACTATACAGCAGGGCTCTGCAATTTTCAGAGAACCATTATTTTAACAGTGACTTCACAACAAATTATACAAGTTAATGGCCAAAAAGTTATTTTCATGTTGACTTATAGTCTACAACTGATTTCTTGATTCAAATAAGTTGAAATGTGACTATTATTTCTCAGACACACAGAATTCCATGTACCCTTTTAGAATATCCATTTTCAAGAATATCTGAGCCACATATATGAAAAATGAACATCCCAAAACTTGACTTTTTAATGTATGAATTCTTCCTTGATGTTACATAATTTCATTATCTTCTTTAAAATTTTATTTCTACATTTTTCCCTTTGGTATATCAAAAGAATTTTCAATTACCAAGAATATTTAATTGGAAAAGACTTAAAGTCTAAAGATAAAAAATACACAAACATGGTGCTTAAAACTGGATGAAAAATACACAAGCTACAAAATATTACACATTACTGTGTGATTTAAGTCACATATGTGTTCTTGACATGAATGAATTTTCTAATTTACATTTTTCTTCTAAGATCACTGAACACGAGTAAGATACTAAGGGAAAACCATCCCTTAAACTTTAGTAAAGTATGAATATCAACTTTAATAGAATGATTCCACTTTTTTTAAAAAAAGCTCAAAATACAAACTACTAACCAAAACCTTGAGTAATGTTTCATATCTTGGCCACTATAGATCAAAACACAACACTAGGGCCAGGGATTTAGCTCAATGGTTCCGCTGCCTGCCTTGCAAGTGCAAGCACCAGAGTTCGATCCCTGGTACAAAAAAAAAGCCAGACCAAACAAAACACAATACCAAGGCTTTTAGGTCAGTCACGTGCTTCGCTTTCACCAGACGATGCTATAGGGAGGAGAAGGGCATAGGGCAAAGTCCTTCAGTCCAAGTAGAAAAATTACATAACCAACTCAGCGGAGAGCTGTTTAAAAACAGTAAGTGATCTGCTGAATAATAAGGTTTTAAATAAACTAAAAATGACATAAAGAGAATACAAATTAACAAAAATCATTAACATTCATAAACTATATATGATTTACAGAATGAACCTATCTATTCACCAACTGTAAAGGTGACTTCGTTTTCCAAGGGTGATTACTCCTGACTTACACACATGCTCACCATATGTAATCCAGAAAGCACAAGGAAAGCACAAAGGAAAACACACCAATTTTCTGTGTAATTGAGATATTCCTTTTTCTTCTTTTTTGATACAGGGAATTGAATTCAGAGTCTCGAGGTTGCCAGGCAGGCACTGCATCACTGAGCTACATATCCAGCCCCAGATATTCCTTATGTGTGATCTTTTTCAAATTTCTGAAACCTTCTGTGTTCTCCTGCTTATTGATTGTATGTATGCTATTCTCTATAGCATATATGATGTTACCATCCTGATATTAGCCAGTAGATTGTTTTTAATTTTTCCATATTTTAAGTATAAACAGTATCTTAGGAGAGAGTGTTTTTTGGCATTTCAGAATATTTCCCCGAGGTAAAACCTGAAAAGCAAAACTAATGAGCCAAAAAATAAGCTTGTTACAGCTGAACACACATAACACCAGACTGCTGGCTAAAAACACTGAACCAATTTACATGCCTACCAACCATCTTTGGGAATACTCACCATCAAAATTTGAGAAGCAAAAAATACATGTTTTAAATAATTACTATGCTGACAAGTGAACGATTTTAATTTATTTAATTTTATTTCTTAGCTATCTAGTACTTTTCAGAAGTGTGGTCACTCTGAACTATTTTTTTGCACACTGGTTATTTTAACATTAGTTACTTTATTTCTAAGTAATAACTTTATACTCTAACAAAGATTGCTAAAATCATGTATGAAAATAAAACATTTTAAATTAAAGCAAACAAAAACTAAAGTATATCAGGTTGAAATGTCTTATTCTACTTAAAAGCAATTCACTCCAAGAGTTTAAGTACTACAATGAAATAAAAATGCAGAAAAACAGTCTAACAGAAATAAAGACAAAAAACAAACTTCTATCCAAATCTTTCATAAACTTTTGTATATTATATTCCAATGTGCACTTTAATCTTTTATAAATTTGCTCTTTTAACTCAAATAGCCACTTTTAAAAAATAATCCACTAATTTTAATCACTTGGGCCCAAAAAAGTGTGTTTTACTGCTCTAAAACAGAAGGCTTAGACAGATGTACTGTCCCAGACTCAAGATAACATCTTGATTTGTACTGAATTACCACATTAACAACAGAAAGCTGGTGTTCTACAATCTTCATTAACCTTATACTCTATCCATTTAAAATCCTACATAATTAAACAAAACAATTTAGAAAGCATTTGGGTGGTCAAATAAACAAGGATCTAGGAACACACACACACATTTACTACCTTCTAAGCAACATGAAAAAGATCGAAATACTAGCCGAACAGGCAAAAGTAAAGGCGATTATTTAACACAGAATGTCAAAGAATTTTTAACATAGAAATACACGATTACTTCCTCCATACCGTGTTCATTTTGTTAGGTTATACTTATACTAAGGTCTTCACGTCCTTCTGAATTCAAGTTAAAACTTAATCTCATGCTGGTGACAGAAGAGGTGGGGCCACTGGGGAAGTGATGACATGACAGCTCTGGAATGGGCAGTGTCACATCACAGGGCTGGAGGCAACAGATGAGGCCTTTCCATTCGTCTGCCACCTTTAAGGACAGGGTCCTTCCTGCTGGAGGATGTGGCAGCAAGATGCCCACCTCAGAGGCAGAGCACCCTTCACCAGACACCAAATCTGCAGTGCTTTGATCTTGAGCTTCCAGGCTATTCAACCATGAGAAATAAAAGTCTATGGTATTGTGTGACAGCACAAATACAGCAAGACTGCCTCCGTTCCCGCAGGAGTTAACTGTTACAATGGGATAATTTGAGCATTTCTACCTCTTGGGAAGTACACTCCCATAATACAACTCACAGATTGTTTTCCCACAGTCATTCAGAGCATTTATTCTTATCTGACCAGGTGGAAGTTTTGACAGCAAATAATCATGCCATTTAAAATCTTTTAAAAATGTATTAGATCCTACAAATATCTGCTTTTAAAAAATCACAGCAACAAACATTCTCAATAAAAGGAGCTAAACAGTATAAATGAGATATGCTTGGTGGACATGTCAAGAGTTGGCATAGGGGCAGTGCCCCCATTCATTGCACTACTGTCTTCAAGTAAAATTAACCACGATCTTTATAAGGAGAATGACATTTCTTCAAATTACCTAGTGTGTGAGTGAAGTAGCTTTGTGAATGCTTTTTCATTAATCAATAATGTGTAACCTAAACAATGAGTACCATGCAAAACCCTTTCAGGATAAGCCCCCCTATCCTTTCTTCCAAAAAACTGGTGCCTTAAATCTTGCCCTGGGGCTGGGGTACAGTTCAGTAGTAGAGAGTGCGCTTAGCATATATGAGTTCAAGCTCCAGTGTGCAAATAATAAAAAGTTTAAAGCAGAAGCTTTCCATAAATAATTTGAGCAATCACTAGATATATAATTTTAAAATATTTTCATTCTCCAGTAAGACAGCACAACTAGGTAAACCCAGCTACTCAGGAGGCTAAGGCAGGAGAATGACTTTAGCCCAGAACTTAAAGCCAGCCTGGGCAACAAAGTGAGACCCTGACTCAAAAAGAAAAGAAAAAACTTTTTTGACTAATGAGAATAATAATATCTAACAAGTTTTGTCTCTCTCTGTAATGACCTAAAGGTAATATATTATCTCCTACATAGTCTTTCCAATCACTTTTCAGACATAATTAATAGAGCTTTTCCTATGCTTCTGTAAAAATACCACAAAACTGCCACATAACTAAATTGTGTTAATGGGCCTACCTCTGGCTGACCTTCAACTTCCCTCAAGGCATATATGGTATGTGTCGTGAGCCGGCGACGCAGAGCACTGTCCAGCAGTGTCTCAAACCTGAAAGAGCAGCGGGGTGGAGATGGGGCAGAGAGAAAGGAAGGACGCCAAGACAAGAGTCTGATCAAGGCGACGTTTATTGCAGGCAGGCATCAGCCTTTTAAAGGAAAAGACCGAACTATTATGGGCTAGGATTACCATAGTAACCTCAACACCCGCTCCACGGGAACGAGGGTTCACACGGGAAAGAGAAAGCAGGCTCAAGAAAAACAAATTAACAACACTTGCAACTAATAATCATGATTCCCAAATAGGTGGAGGTACTTAACAAAATGGAGTTACAACACCTGACTCCTACAGATAACGTCAGATCTTTAACAGTAAGCACCTGACTCCTACAGATCTTTGGCTGTCCGAGTTTCTCCCGTGCAGGGTCAAAAACAAGTTTAACACGTGCAGTCCTTAAAAAGGAACAAATGTTATCTTTCAAAAAGCCAGTGGGCCATGGCTGGCTTCCCACAGGTATGCACATTGACCCATGCTCTCCACTTCCCAGGTAAGACCTTACTAAATCTTTTCTAAGCGGGCTTTTTATTTCTAAAATAGGTGTTAACTTCAGAATTTTTAAATGGGCTAATGGCCTTATATGTGAAAAATACAGCACATTTTATGATAACTGTGTCTCTAAAATATCTGCCCTAAAAGCAATAATAATAAAAGGAAATATACTAGTAAAAGGAGATGAGTTTACATTAAGAAATAATTTTCAAGGTAATATGAATCTAAAAAAGTACTGAACAGAGAGGATTACAAATTATTTACAATATTTGGTTTAATTCTTCTGTAATAGTTAAATTCTGAAAGTGGAAGAAATGTTCACTTAGAATTAAGAAACAGGGCCAGGGATTTAGCTCAGCGGTTCGGTGGCCTGCCTTGCAAGCGCAAAGACCCGAGTTCAATCTCTGGTACCAAAAAAAAATTTTTTTTTAAATGTATAAATATATATATATATAAAATTAAGAAACAAAGCCAAACAAAGCCAATAACAGACCTGCTAAAGGACTGAATTGCAATTTCTTCTTATTAAACAGGAACAGAATGCAGCACAGCAGAATTATCTGATACTCTTGGAGTAATTACAAGTATATATATAACAATCATAATAGGTGATATTATGTAATATATACCAATCAGTTCTAAGGGGATTATGTATGAAAATTCTCTTATACCTCACAAAAAATTACACATCATCCTAATTTTATAGTTCAGGAAATAAAAAAAACAGTCAAATCCTTAGTGGAGTGTTTCTTGTTCCCAAATGACTTCTGCTACTGCTTCAAATATATTATAGTTAGTCTCCACCTCAGATACTCCTCAGGTTTTTCATTTCAACCTACTGCTGACATTATCCAACTTCCCCTAAAATAGCTACACCTATATCTTTCATTTGAGAAAGTTTATATATTTTTAAGAGTGTTCTGAAATCCAATTTAAAAATCTGTAAAAATAGCAATATTCTATCTAAATGTTTTCCAAAGAATCACTGGTATGCTGAACTAACAATAATTTAAATTCAAGTAACCTATTTTATATTTCTTTTGCTTTTGCCAAAGACGGTATGGGTCAGTGAACTTCATACTAAGATTGAAAAGTAGAACAATGGCATTAGATTAAACATAGAGCTTAAATGTTCACCAATATATATATATATATAAATATATATATATAAACCAGGATAAATTTCACATGGGCCTAGAAGAATTACATAATGGTCTTCTTCTCAATACTCTGGGGCCTAGAAATACTTAGGAACACCATAAATTTCAGGAAGGAGAATACATCAGTTGTCCACAACAGAACACTACATTGCTGGACATTCTAGGCCTGAAACTCAAGCCCTGTGTCTTCAGTTTACTGATATTCATTGAAAGTCCTCCGATCTGGTTCTCCATTTATACCCTCAATTCATCACTAAGACACTGTGAGCTCTAAGAACTTGTGTCATCAGAAGCAGACCACAAAGTCGAAAAGATCTCCAAAAGTGGCAAATCACATGTGGAGAATGATGCATGGATGTACATGAAATCACCAAACAAAAACAAGTACCGTATAGTGATGAGACTAAGAAAACACTTTAATGTATGGGAAATCCTTAGAACATAGGCTGTCCACACTGCTCTATCCTCTTTAAGACTGTTTAGCAAGGCAACATCATCCTGGAGACCAAGGATAAAGCTCACTGAAGACTTTTCATTCAAGTCTCAACAGTCTACAGATATTCTTCAGGACAGCTCACATGTTTAACAGCTGTTTGGACTAACGAACCAGGTGCACTGTTCAGACTTAGAACCCATTTTTTGTTTTTGGTTCAGGTCTATAAATCTTGTTAATAGACCCTCAATGTCTTCTTTTGAACAGTATACCTTGATTATACAGTACTGTAATTTTTGCTAATTGTATTGGATAGTACTGTAGTTTTGTTGTTATATATTGTAGCACTAAATGTAAGAGTTATGCAGTAAAAGCAAAATCAAACTGGAATATCCTTTGGCCATTTCTTTGTTCTGAATACTGTAGTACACATGCTATATACAATTCCTCATTTAAGGACCAATTGATTTATCGACCTAGTAGTCACAGGAACAAAGCATAAATGAGGAATATCTGTATTTCATTATCAGACAAAGAATTTAAAAATCTCACTTAACAGATGATAACAATGAAGTGGAGGTTAAACTACCAGAATAGTGATGTTCAGTAAAACAGTAGTATAGCTGTAACCAAAAATTCTTGACTTTTACTCAAGTAAAAATCAAGATTTTTTAATCCACAAGTTGAAAGATTGCATAGTAAACATTAACTTATTAATAGTTTGTTGTTCTAGGGTTCCAGAACTCTCAGAAACTAAATGAACTAAGAGTTAATCAATAGCAACATCAAACTAGCAATTATTTTATGTTAATCATTCTTCATTTACCCTACCTTTCATTCCTTCCCTTTCAATGAGACAGATTAAAATCATTCTAACCCTAAAGCATAAGTATAGCACCAAAATATTGACATGTGTGATTACAGAAAATGTCATTGTTTCACAATCCACTGAGGGGGCTCAGGAAAGTAAGAAAGGAGGTCTCACCTTTAGTGTGACATCACAGAGTTCTCCATTTTCATAAAATCGAAGAAGAGAGCTGTGGAAATCTTTCCAGGCTTCATTTGCTTCAAAGATAAAGGAGTCTTCTCTGTCACAGTCACTCACTGAAGATCTGTTCTTTATTGGCTGGTGCTGCTGCCTTTTCCCCTTTGGGAAGTGATTCCGAGCTGGTTTCCCAGTCACTGATTCTGAAGCCATTTGTAAAACTCTTCTTTTAATTTAGCTCTCTTCTCAAACACCCCATTTATTCTTTGTTAAAGTTGGGAAGACAGAAGGCAGAAGCCACTAATCTTCAGTTTTCAAAATACACTCAACCGCCACTGTCCAATTTGCTGAGACTGAAAAACACAAAGCACACATAAAGACAAAGCAAAAGAAAAAAATATCATTAATAACTATACTTCAACAATGCTATTTATGTAAAATAACCATATCAAGCATTATTGGAAAAATAACTCAACTTTAAGCTCAACATCACATAATTCAGTTCATCTAACTACTTCGTATCAGCAAAAAGAATTTGTTTAAAGTTCAATCTGAGAACAATTCAAAAGCATGTGGCCCAGCCAGTGTGGCGGCTCGTACATGCCTGTAATTCCTGCACTCCAGAGACTGAGCTACAAGATTAAATTTGAGGCCAGCCTGGGAAACTTAGAGTCACCTGCTCAAAAAGCACATGATTTTGAAAAATGGGATGCACTATCTTCAGAAAGAGAGGCTATGGACTACTAATTTTAAGTTTACAAACTTTATTCAGTGATGCAAAGAAAAAACTTAAAGGTTATTATGATGGAATTAGGTTTGTACAAGATTCTAAGATCAGAGCATGGTTCCATCATTTACCAGCCATGTGACCCTGGGCAAATGATAACCTCCTAAACCTCAGGCATCTCTGCTGTGAGATGGAGATACCACTTATAGGGGTATTCTAAGAATCAGTGATACTGTACAACCAGGTATAGGACTATGGCACTGCAATATGAAGACCTCATTTTATTTGCATGTTTACATAAAATTTACTAGTATTTACATATAAAATGAAACATCATTATCAAAGTATATTTGATAAATATCCACACCATCAGAAATTCTATGCTATAATTCTACTTTGGTAATATAAACAGGAGATTTAAGGTAAAACATTTATTCCACCAGTTTGGCTGTTTGACCTATTTAGAAGGCTTTACTAGCTCTCACTTTGCTCATCTCTAAAAAAGGATACCTATCCATCTACAGGACTACCCTGAGAATTATATGAAATACAGTAGTATTTATTTATTCCTAAGCATTCTTAAAGGAATTTCATATTTTTATTTATTTATATATTTGGTACTGGTGATTGAACTCAGAACCATGTGCTTCTGAGGCAGGCAGCGGAACCACTGCGCTAAATCCCCAGCCCCTTCCTAAGCTTTTTTTTTGTTTGTTTGTTTTTTGTTTTTTGTTTTTTGTTTTTTGAGACAGGGTCTACTATGTAGTTGAGACTCACCTGAAACTCACTATGCAGCCCAGGCTGGTCTTGAACTCACAGCGATCCTCCTGCCTCATCCTCCTGAGTGCTGGGATTGCAGGAGTCTACCACCATGCCTGGCTTCCTAAGCACTTTTAAGTGTTTTGGAAACTGTGAACCATGTTATAGTTACTAGTGCTTCTGAAGTAGGACATTATGCACATTATGCAGTTTAGAAATTAAAACTTTAGTCCCTTTACTTTTATTTTTAATCTCAAATTTTTCAGCTTTCAACAGGAGCCAAAAAAGTCACTATTAAGATAATAGCATGTAGTCATTAATAGCTCCTAAGGTTCTGTGGCAGACACATGGGAAGGAGAACTGAGCCACCATGTAAGAACACAGTCAACTAACCCTTCACTGCAGCTTGTGAGGGCCCAAGCATGGTGCCCAAATAAGATGTGCCCAGGCTTTCGATTCAGGAACGGTGAGGTGATAAATGTGTTACTGGAAGTCATTGAGTGTCATGTACTGGTGCATGACATAATGGAAACAGATTGCAGATACTGCTACAGCTTGGTCCCCACGCTGCCCCAAGGCCCACGTATAAAAGCTGGGTGGCCAGCCCGCCACACTACGGGGGGTGTGCAGAAACCCTTCAGAGGGAATCACTAGGAGGCTATAGATCAGAAGGAGAGGATCCTTGGAGGGGCAGTGGGACCCTCTCTTCTGCAGGCCCAGAGGCACCAGGGTCAAGCCATTCTGGGCTAAAAACTCTGAACCACAAGCCAAAGTAATCCTTTACCCTCATTAGCTGATCATCTGGAATATGCTGTTGGAGTGACAAAAGGTTGATGAACACACATCTGTCAGGTCTAACCTTTTAACTGAAGGAAGTATTTACAGATAGTCTAGGCATCAGCCACTGTAACAATACCTTTAAGTTCATATTTCTGCTTCAACATCAACAAAGAATAAACAAGTAAAACAAATACGAAAAAAAAAAAAACAGCCAGGATCAAAATCTTTTTCCTATAAAGGATCAAAAAGTAAACTTTCTTAGCTTTGAGGTTGATACAGTCTCCACTGCAGCTATTCAGCATTGCCAATGTAGCATAAAAGCAGCCATAAAGAAGAATAAATGAAATGAGCACAGCTATGTTCCAATAAAATTGTATTTTTAAGAATAAAATATTTGGTGGGTAAAGTTAGTCACTGAGTCACAGTGTGCTGACTCCTGAGTAAGACTGTTGATTTAAACTCAACTCTATCAATAATCATGGGGGCCAGAGATTTTGCTCAGTGGAACTGCTCCTGCCTTGCAAGCACAAAGTCCTGAGTTTGATCCTGATACAAATAATAACAACAACAACAACTATAAATGGACCAAACACCCTCAATTAAAGGCAGAGACTCGGACTACTACTCAGCAATAAAAAGGAACAAGTTACTAAAACATGTAACAACCTGCAGGGAAGTAAAAAGGACAGATAGGGCTACCCCAAACTGTAAAACTTCACAGCAAAGGAAAAAAACAGAGTGAAAAGGCAAATGAGAGAATGGGAGAAAATAATATTTGCAAATCATATATCTGATAAAGGACTGATATCCAGGAATATGAAGAATTCCTACAACTTGGGGCTGGAGTGTGGCTCAGTAGCAGAGTACTTGTCTAGCATGTCCAAGAGCCTTGGGTTTGATCCCCAACACAGCAAAAAGTCTTATACATCAATAATAAAAAGCAACCTGAGCAGCCGGGCATGGTGGCGCACGCCTATACTCCCAGCACTCGGGAGGCTGAGGCAGGAGGATTGCTGTGAGTTTGAAACCAGCCTGGGCTACACAGTGAGTTCCAGGTCAGTCTCAACTATATAGTGAGACCCTGTTTCAGAAAACCAAAAAACCAACAACAAAAAAAAAGCAATCTGAGGGGGCTGGGGATTTAGCTCAGTGGTTCTGCTGCCTACCTCATAAATGGAAGGCAACCTGACTAAAATTCGGGCAGAGAATGTGAACAGACATTTCTCTAAAGACAATATATGAATGGCTAACAAGTATATGGAATCATGGTCAACTTCACTAATCATGAGGGAGATGCAGCTCAAAACCGTGAGATATCCTACCTATGGAAAAGAAAGAAGAAAGGGGGAGGGAGGGAGGGGAGAGAGAAAAGGTGAGAGTACAATTGAGTGTGCACACACAAGGATAAGAATACTTGGAATTCCTTCATGTTGTCAATGAGATGGTAAAACAGCGTAGCTACAATGGAAACTGTATGAATATTCCTCAAAATTTAGAAAGAGTTACAGTAAGATTCAGAAATCCAGAATGTCCAGAAGAATTAACAACAGAACCTCAAAGATACACTACTTGCATACCCACATCCAACACATTATTCCCAACACACAAGAGGTGGAAGCAGCATAAATGTCCACTGACGATGAGCAAAGACAATGTGGTTTATATATAATGGAATATTATTCATCCCTCAAAAAAGAAAGTCCTGTCATGCTATAGCACGAATAAACCCTGAGGACAATATACAAAGTGAAACAAGCCAGACACTAAGAGACAAAGACTGTGTCCATCCACTTACTGAGTGGATTCCACTTACTGAGCCACTAAAATACTCAAAACTCAGAAAGTAACTTGATGGTTGTCAAGGGCGGGTGATGTGGAAAGGAAGAGTTGTTCAAAGGGTTCAGAGTTTCAATGTGCAAAACAGAAAAGCTCCAGAGAGTTGCAATGTGCACACAGTTACCGTGTAATGGACACCTGAAAATGGTTAAGATGTAGATGCACGTGTACTTGGTAGAGCACAGACTTAGCATGCACACGCCCAGGGTTTCATCCTCAACACCCTCCAAAAAAGTTACAGGGTCAAAATTTCTGTGTTTCTTACCACATACACACACACAAAAGTCAGACAGGACTGGGAATACAGCTCAGTGATGGAGCAAGTGTCTTGCATTTCTGAGGCCCAGGGTTTGATCATCAGAACCTCAAAGAAACAAAACAAAACAAAAAACTAAAGATACCGCATAAAACAAAAGGGTTAATTTATCAAAAAGATGTAATTTTACACACCAATGTACATGACATCAGAGGTGCAAAAGACACAACATAAAATATGACAAAGCTAAAAGAAAAAACAAACCATTCCACAATTACAATTAAGAGATGTCAACATTCCTTTTTGGTTATAAAAATAGTTGACAGAGAATCAGCAATGATATAACAGAATAGAACATGATTAAGTAGGGACATTTACAGAACACTTCCTGCCCAGCAACAGCAGAATACCCATTCTTTTCTAGTGCACATAGCACAGAGCAGATAAACCACATCTAAGTCAATAAACAATGCTTCACAAATTAGACGACATTAACAATGCAAAGCCTGGTCTCTAACCAAAAAGGAATTAAACCAGAAGTAATAAAAGATAACAACATAGGAGAATGTGCCTATAGCCCTGAAAAAACAAGCAGGACCTGTCAATTATAAAATCCGAGGACAGCACCAAATAATTCTGGGGACCACATATGTAGAACTTCTCAAAGCATCCCATGAGATGTGGACTACAAATAAGGACACAGATGCCAGGAGGAGCCCCCTATTGTGACTCTTCACAGTAGCCTACACTGTGTATCATAGACACACGGTGTACTTTTTTTTTTTTTGGTCCTTTTCTCTCTTGTTTGGCCCAAGTTTACTCTGCAGAGTCAGTTTTTCTCTCAACCCTTCACCCCTCACTTTTCAAATAAACTTTTGGCACTGTTTTTGGCCTGTTTCATCCAATTCTTTGTTCAAGGCAAGAAGAACCTGGAATAAGTTTAACTGGCAAGCCATTTCTAAAGGAGCTACTCAACAACACTAGCAGTCAGTGGCAACCTATGGCAATAATGCAGCAGAGGCATGTTTGTATCACTGAAACCTCTAAAATGTTCACTATCACCACTAGCTATTCAGGAGACTGAGGTGAGAAGATGTGAGTTAAGGGTCAGCCTGGGCAATGTGGTAAGACCCTGTTGAAAAACAAAACAAAACAAAGCTACTAATGCATGGAAATCAAATACACTTTAAAATAAACCATGGAGCAGAGAGATAATCCAATAAGAAATTAGAAAATGTGGGTGTGTGGGGGAGTGCTGGTGATCAAACCTAGAGCCTCAAGTATGCTAGGCAAGCCATTATCACTGAGTAGACCCCAGACCAGAAAACATTCAAAGTGAACCAAAGGAAAACAAAATATGTCTAAATTTATGGGATACAGCTGAAGTTGTGCTTTAGGGGAAAATCAGAAAAGTAAATGCAAAGAAAAAAGTCTAAAGTCAATCACCCAGGCTTTTAAGAAACAAGGGCTAAAAGTGAAATACACCCAAAGGAAGCATAAGGAGATAAAGCGCACAAACCAGTCAGATTAAAAATAGAGGATGGGGAGGGGAGGAGGGGGTGAAGGGAGGGCAGAGGTAAGGGAAAAAAAATGAGAATCAAGACTTGCCATGTAAAGGTACATGATCCCAACAATGAATGTAACTGTACTGTATCCCTAAAATGTACCAATAAACTCAATAAAATTTAAAAAAAATAATAAAAAATAAAAAAAAGATTCAGCTATCCAGGAAAAAAAAAAAAAAAGAAAAATAGAGGACTTCCAGGAAGATAGTGGAGTGATAATCAACAGAGAAAGAGCCTCTCTGAGATTTGGGGTCCTGACACTGGAATATAGTGGCTTAATGTGAAGGACAAGGGAAATGGGTCCCCAGACTCAGGAAGGACCTGAGGTGAGAACTGAAGCCCAGGGGGAGAGTAGAGACAAAAAAATGAAGAGGAGGGAGGTAGCAAACAGCACTCTCTCCCAGAGCCGGGACACTAAGTGAGGGAACAGTGGGCTGAACCTACAGACACACAGTGACTATTGGCAACCCCAAGGCCTCCACTCAGAAATGCACCAGTGGAACGAAGCAGTGGATGCCCCAGACTGCAGTGGCTGGTGAGTTATTCAGGTTCAGATCTCACCCAGGAGAGGGCCACTGGCTGCTAGCCATCTTGAGGAGGGCCCCATGGAGGCTGGAACTCAGAACAGCTACAAGCTACCCCATTTAGTGGCTCCCAGTGCCTCAGTGTTGGTGCTGAGTTCAAGTCAGAAGGATGTCAGTGGGCAGAGTTCAAGCTGGCAGGAGGCACAAAGATTGCTGTAGGGTCAAGGAATCTGATTCGAGTCTCATAGCCAGAAACCAACCATATTAGGAAAACAGAGTGGGCTCAAATAAACAACCTAATGCTGAATTTTAAGCTTCTAGAAAAAGAAGAGCAAGTCAAGCCCAAAGGCATATGAGGGAGGAAATTATAAAAATTACAGCAGAAATTAATGCAATGGAGACTAACAAAATACAAAGAATTAATGAATTGAAGAATTGGTTCTTTGAAAGATTAAATAAAATTGAGAAGCCCTTAGCCAATCTTATCAAAATATGGAAAGAAATGACTCAAATCCATGCAATTAGGAATGAAAAGTGAAATCACAACAGATCCTGAAGAAATCCAGAAGATTATCAATACCTACTTCAAGAACCTGTATTCTAATAACATAGAAATAGAGAAGAAGGGCCAGAAGATTTAACTCAGTGGTTCTGCTTCCTGCAAGTGGAAGGACCCAAGTTCGATCCCCGCTACCAAAAAAGAAAAAGAAAATACAGAAGAAATGGACAGAGTCCTAGATACATATGAATTACCAAAACTGAATCAAGAAGATATAAAAATTCTAAATAAACCAATATCAGGTAATGAAATTAAATATGTAATTAAAAACCTAACAACCCCTTTCACAATAGCATTCAAAAGAGCATACCAACAAAGAAAACCCAGGCCCAGATGGATTCACTACTGAATTCTACAAGAAATTTAGAGATGCATAATGCTGCTACTTCTTTAAACTTTGTAATGAAATTGAAAGGGAAGTAATACTCCTGGAAGCAAGCATTACCCGGATTTCAAAACCAGAGAAGGATCCAACCAAAAAAGAGAATTAAAGGCCAATCTCCCTAGTAAACAAAGATGCAAAAATTCTCAATAAGAGGATTCTCAAACAGAATGCAGCAAATCACTGAGAAGATTATACATCATGACCAAGTTGGATTCATCCTAGGGATTCAGGGATGGTTCAACATATGCACATCAATAAACGTAATACACTATATCAAAAGAGCCAAGGACAAAAACCACATGATCCTCTCAGTAGATGCAGAAAAAGCATTTGACAAGGTCCAATACCCATATGATAAAAAAAAAACCCAAAACTCTACAGAAAAATAGTATAGTTTTTATCTCAATCTGATAAAAGCCATCTATGACAAACCAACAGCAAATATCACACTAAATGGACAAAAACTGAAAGCTTTCATTCTAAAGGAATAAGACAAAGATGTTCACTGTCATCACTTTTGTTCAACATAGTTCTGGAAACACTAGCCAGAGCAATTAGAAAAGAGAAATAAATAAATGGAATAATGAGAGAAAAGAAAGAAGTTAAATTATCATTATTCTGGGGGTTTTTTTGTGGGGGGTACTGGGAATCGAACACAGGTCCTTGCGCTTGTGAGGCAGGTGAACTAAACCCCTGGCCCAAATTATCATTATTTGTGGATGACATGATACTCTACATGGAAACCTGCAAAAACCCCACCAAAAGACTTCTAGATTGATAACCAAATTCAGTAGTGCAGCTAGATATAAAGTCAACACTCAAAATTCAATAGCCTTCAAGGCCAGGGATTTAGCTCAGTGGTTCCACTGCCTGCCTCATAAGCACAAGGTCCTGAATTCTATCCCCCCCCAATTCAATAGCCTTCCTGTACACAAATAACAAACTCACTGACAAATTAGAGAAACAACCCCTTTCACAATAGCATAAAAAAAAAAAAAAAAAAGAAGAGGAGGAGGAGGAAATACCTTGGAATCAATCTAACAAAGGAAGTAAAAGACCTCTACATTGAAAACTACAGTACTGTGAAAAAGATCAAAGAGGATATCAGAAAATGGAAAGATATCCCTTGCTGTTGGATAGGAAGAACAAATATAATGAAAATGGCCATACTTCCAAAATTGTCATACAGATGTAATGCAATCCTGATAAAAATTCCAACATTATATCTCACAGAATTAGAAAAAACAATCCTAAAATTCATTTGGAACCAGAAGAGTCATAGAATAATAGCAAAGGCAATTCTGGGCAACCAAGGCAAAGCAGGGTATCACAATTCCTAACCTGAGATTATACTACAAAGCCACTGTGATAAAACAGCATGGTACTTGCAAAAGAACAGACCTGAGAATCAACAGAACAGACTAGAAGATGCAGAAACAACTCCAGAAATTCTCAGCCACCTTACTTGACAAAACAGCCAAGGCTTAAGGAAAGGTAGCCTCTTTAATAAATGGTGCTGGGAAAACTGGCCTTCCACATGCCAAAGATTGAAACCATATCTATCACCGTGCACTGAACTAAAACAGAAATAGATCTAAATATCTGTTGTTTGTTTTTTGGTACTGGGGAAATAATAAAGATGAGACTTAGTATCGTTTAAATGTCTATATAACCAAAAGTGACCTACAGATTCAGTGCAATCACCACCAAAATTCTAATAATCTTCTTCACAACTAGAAACAAAAATCCTAAAATTCATGAAGAAACTGAAAAAACCCCAAACAGACAAAGAAATCCTAAGCAAAAAGAGCAAGGCTGAAGGGCTAACAATACCCAATTACAAGTTATACTATGGAGCCACAGTAAGAAAAAATAGCATGGTACTTGCAAAACACCTCTTCCACTCACAGACACACACCAATGGAATAGAACAGAGGACACAGAAACAAACCCATGCAAGTATAATCTTCTCATTATTGATAAAGGATCCAAAAACATACTTCAGAAAAGATGACCTCTTTAACAAATGGTGGTGGGAACACTGGATACCTATATGTAGAACATTGAAACTAGACCTCCTACCTCACACCCTATTTAAAAAATCAATTCAAAAATCAAAGACATAGATATAAGATCTGAAACTTTGAAACCACTAGAAGAAAACACAAGGGAAACACTCAAAGCCATACCCACAGGCAGATTTCCTGAACAGAACTTCAATAGCACAAAAAAATCATAGCAAACATCAACAAATGGGAGCACATCAAATTCAAAAGTCTTTGTACAGCAGGGGAAACAGTAATAGAAAAAACAGGCTACAAAATGGGAGAAAAGCTTTGCCAGGTACTCTTTCACTACAGGATTTATATCTAGAATATAGGGAAAAAAAACTTTAAAAATTTAACACCAATCAATTTAGCTCAATCAATAAATGGACTAACAAAGTGAACAAATACTTCTCAAAAGCACAAATGACCAATAAGTATAAGGAAAAACATTCAACATCTTTAGCTGTTTGGGAAATGCAAGTCAAAACTACATTAAAATTCCAAACTACCCCAGTCAGAATGGCTATCATCAAGCCTACCAGAAGGAGGTAAATAAATGCTAGCAAGGGTGCTAGGAAAAAGAAATTCTTCCACATTGCCAGTGGGAATATCAATTAGTACAGGTACTACTGAAATCAGTATGCAGGCTCCCAAAAAAGAAAAAATAGAGGCCTGCTCCCGACCCAGCCGCCATCGCTCAAGGGCCAGGAAGGTAGCCGCGCAGGTACCCCTGAACCCCCATAAGTCCACCCCCCCCACGCACTCTCGGTCCTCCTGACTGTGCCAGTCTTTGGACCCACTCTGCAGAGGCAGAGGTGGTGATCAAGGGTATTTTTCTGCATTCCCAACCTTGAACATCGTTAAAGAAAGGGCGTGGGAAACCTGTAATAGAACGTTGTGGAGTTCAACCATTCAGAAGGTTGGGGAACTCAATCTGGGCATTGCAGCAGCCCGAGGTCAGTCAGTGTCAGGGGGTTCAGCCATCAGCTAACTGAGATCAGGGGTCTTGCATCCTCACTCTGTCTCAGCCATTAAATGGTAAATACACTATATTGAAATTTTGTTCACTGCAGACATGTTCTGGACTGCTTCTTGATTCCAATTTAATTCAAATGATTTAAGGGTGATAGACTAGTGACTACCACAGGTGGTCAGTGTCCAAGTTGTGCTTGATCTTAATGTGTTGCTGATTGTATCAGTTGGGGTAAAGCATTGCCCTTGATTTGATGAGCTGTTTTCTCTGATGTTATGAAGATGAGAATGTCTGTGGGTCATTAGAGACACAGAAGCTAGGGCACAACTATATCAGGGAGATTTGGGTGATAACCCAGAGATTAAACCAAGGACAGTCTGACAACAAAAATTAAAATGAGAAAACACTTAAGCAAGACACAAGGACAGACTTCCAGTTCACCAATGGCAAACAGTAGGGCAAATGAGGATGAAAAGGCCGATAGTGAACCACCAGGACACTCTGAACTCAAAGCACAGGAAGTAACAAAACAGATCAATCAGGCTCTAGAAAAATTCAAATCAGAAATAATTTCCCAGATAACCATAGAGATAGTGAGCAAAATGGAAGTCGTGATTCGAGACTCTAGAGCAGAAACTGACAAAAAAATAG
>NW_022900949.1:37882877-37894571 GCF_012274545.1 Fukomys damarensis
TTTTTTTTTTTAATGGAATGTGCTGAATGTCTATGATTTTGTACAGATGACTGCAGAATCTGGAAAAATTGTTGCTGCTATCGATGTTTAACATATTATTATTAGTCTTTTTATATGCATACACATATATATATATAAATTGAATTTTGGGAAACTAACAGTGCTGCCAACTTTGGAAAAAGTCATCCCAATTTACTGTGTTAAGTTGGCATTGTACAGAAATGGACAACCATATTGGTCTAGAAATGTTAATTTTTTTTTTCCATTTGTACAGGGGTAACACATTGTACTAAATATGTAAGGTCATATCTACGTGAGATTGATTACAGAAACTAATAAAGTATTCTCTAAATAACAAAAAAAAGAATAAGATAAGACTATAAGAGCGAGAAGCAATTTAAATATGTTCAGGGACCATTTTCATCTCCAGAATTAAGGATTATTTTAATGTTACATCATTGCCTTTTCTTTTACTTTCCTTTTTAGTTTTATTTTAGGATTCCCTATTTTTAATGTTCATACAGAGATTTCTTTAACTGAAATACTGAATAGTTTCTTTGGTGTGAAAAACTATAATAGTACACAGGATCCTAATGAGATAATTAATAATGTGAAATAGGAAGTAAAGGGCTAAAGGTGTAGGGAAAGTGGGAAGGGTGGGGGAAAGGTAATAAGGGAGAGGAAAGAATATGAGAAACTGAAAAAATGGAAATAAAGTGTTTGTAAATGGGGAGGGGAGAGGAGGAGGGGGTGAAGGGAGGGCAGGGACAAGGGGAAATGAGAATCAAGACCTATTATGTAAAGGTATAGAATCCCAATGATGAATGTAATTGTATTGTATACCTAGATTGTACCAATAAACTCAATAAAAAGAAAAAAAAAGAAAAAATAGAGCTTCCATTTGATCTATTACCCCGTGGTATATATCCAAAGGAACTGAAATCAGCATATTAGGAATACCTGCATACCCATGTATATTGCAGCATAATTCACAACAGCAAAGATATGGAACCAGCTAGGTGCACATCAATAGGTGAAAGGTATAAAGAAAATGTACTATATATGTATACACAACAGTATTATATAACTGTATTGAAGAATGAGATTTTGTCATCTGCAGGCAAATGGATAGAACTGCAGATTACATTAAGGAAGATAAACCAGATTCAGACAAATATCATGTTCTTCCTAATCTGTGACATCTAAAAAAAAAGATGGCCTAAAAGAAACTATATCAGACAAGAGGGAGAGAATAAGGAGCAGGGTGGTATCAGGGAATTTAATAGAGATGGATATGATCAAAATACATACATTGAAATCAATATATTATAAAATGAATAGACACAAATAAAAAGATATAAAAGAATTTATAATAATAAAAGTGATTATAAAAATTCAATAAGGTGCAAGAGAATATAGATAAATAGGTAAATTAGGAAGATGACACAGACTAGGAATAAGAAACAGAACAGAGATAGAGATTTTGAAAATGAATCAAAAACAGAAATATTGGAAATGAAGAGCTTAACTGGGGACACTGAGGCACAGTTAATGAAGAACATTAATGAGTCACTGTGGTAAAAAATCCAGGCTTATGAGTTTGTCCATGTTGGCGAGGCAATAATACTTGTGTTTGTGCGATCTATTTTTCAGGAAGATGTATATGAGCACACATTACGTGCACTTTAGTTGCCAACCAACACCACAGCTGCAGAACTATTCAAGTCTTTGATTACATATCAGAGAAGCTGAATTAGTCACTACCACTGTTCCACTGAATGGCACGACAAGTCATGCATGAACCACCAGTGGTTCAAGCTGGTGGGAACATGTTAAAGCCTGCCACCAGATGCTGCCGTACAAGTCAACTATATCATCTCATTTGTACTATAAAACCTGTCATCAAATGCAGCTTAACTGCTATCTCCCACTCACTGATAGGGTTTTGATATGAGTCTGCAAACAACTGGTCCATTATGTTCTCTGTGCAGTCAGACCTCTCTGCTAATGTGCATCTGTACTTGTAGCCACTTCCCAAAGCTAGAATCACAGCTGCAGCTCCACCTCAGAGTACCAGGCATTAGATTCTCTTAAGTACTTGATCTAGACTCCTCACATGCAAAGCTCAGTAGGTGTAAGAGCCTGACTGAACCAGAGCAACTCCATGTTGACCAGCAAACGACCTAGAGACTGTCGCTCCCCCACATCCCTTACAGGATAACTAATGATTAATTGTGAATTGTTAGGTAACTGCTTTGAAGTAGCTGGGAAACTAAATGGAAACTGTAGTGAACACAGAGACCCAACACAAATCACGCCACTCCTTACTTGCCTGTAGTTGAATGTTCTGAACATTATAATCTAAGTTGTAAATGGAATAATGGATAATCGATCTGCTGATCATTAGTACGTAACGGTCAAGTATATGCTTGATGACCACTAGCTCAGATCAACTGATTCTTTGCCTTTGTCCTCTTCCTGTAAGTTTTAAGTGTAACCCCCCCACTTAGCCCTATATAAAATGGCCTCTGTTTCTGAGCTAGCCGCCTCTCTGAGCTACTTGGCTTGGGGAGTGCTGTCTGGCCAGACTAATAAAGGTCTATTTGCCAACTTGCCTGGTGTGTTCCTTCCTGGGTGACTCTCGCTGTCCGACAAGCTCCTGGAGCCTCGCTGAGCTTCTGAGCCCAGCATCGTGGAAGCCTCTTGGCTGTTCACGCTCCAGGAGTAAAAGTGAGACTTAAGTCTTACATAGGGTACATGCTCCTTTGAGAAAATAATGCTGCTGCTGACCCTATAGGAGGTGGAGTTCAGGTAGTAATGTGAGTTGTAGGAAGGAGCTGTAAATACAGGTGAAGCTTTGCTCACTTGGCCACTGCTCCTTTCTTGCCGTGTGGCCTGGTTCCCGACAGGCCCACATAGACTGGTATGTGACCCCTGTGCAAACTAAATGTACTAGAAGAAATGTACAGATTTCTGTACTTCTGTAGAAATAGAATTCTCTGGAACTCATACAATATATGACTTATTGAACTACAAGGACATCAAACAATCACAATAGATAAATAACAAGTAACAAGAATGAATCAAAACTAAATCTTCCAAAGCTGAGAAACTGTCTCAGAGATTGCCTAACTTCTGTAAGGCCCTGAGTTCAATCCCCAGAGCTAGAGTGGGTGTGTTTGGTGGGGACTGGCACTGTGGACTCTCCCAAGAAAGAAAACCCGGAACCAGATAGCTTCACTGTTGAATTTTACCAAACTTCTTGAGAAGAACCAATGACAAATCTTTTCAAACTATTTCATAGAATTAAGGAGAGCACCCTTTCAAACTAATTGTATAAGGCCAGTATCACCCTGTCACCAAAACCTAACAAGCACACAATCAAAAAGAGAAAGCTAAAATTTTCTACAAAAATACTAGCGAATTTTCCACAGATCAAAAAAGGTCATTTACCTAGGATGCAAGAATGGCTCAACATAAATCAAAACAAAACAATCATCACATCAACAGAAACAAGACAAGCACATCCACTATCAATGCTCTTATTCAACAGATCACTAGAAGTTTTAACTAAAGCAATTAGAAAAAAAAAGAAAAAGAAAATGCAAGCCGGGTATGGTGGCACATACCTGTAATCCTAGCAGTGGGGAAGTGGAGGCAGGAGGCAGAAAGATCACTGGGAGTTCAAGGCTAGCCCGGACTATATAGTGAGTAATGAGTCAAGGCCAGTTTGAACTACATAGTGAGATCTTGTCTAAAGAGGGGTGAGGAGGGAGATGTATACAAATAGGAAGGGAGGAACTCAAACTCTTCCTGCTTGCAAATCATATGGTTCCATATAGAAAACACTAAAGACTCCACCAAAAGACCATTACATTGATAAAAAGATTCAGTAAAGAAGTAGGAGAGAAAATAAAACATACAAAAATCAACGAACATCCCAATAATGAATGTAACTGTGCTGTATTCCTAAAATGTACCAATAAACTCAATTTTAAAAAGATCAATGTACAAAAATCAGTGACTTTGCTAGGAAGATAGTACAGTGCCTGTTATCCCAGCCCTTAAGAGGCTGAGGCAAGAAAATCACTTTGAGTTCCACAGAATTCTATAAAGCGAGCGAGAAAAAGAAAAGAAAAGAAAAGAAAAGAAAAGAAAAGAAAAGAAAAGAAAAGAAAAGAAAAGAAAAGAAAAGAAAAGAACCAGTAGCTTTGACTAAGCTTAGTAGCAGAGCACTTGCTTATCATGTGCAATGGCCCAGGTTAAATGCGGGAGGGGGGGAAAGGAGGGGGGATATGGATGAGACTGTATCAGTAGCTTTTCTGTACACCAATAAAGAATTCAGTGAAAAAGAAAAAAATGAAAGCAATTTCATCTACAACAGCTACAACAAACATACACTAAAAAATACTAGAAATAAACTTAACCATGAAAATAAGACCTCTACAATGAAAATTATAGAACACTGATGAAAGAAACTGAAAAAGACACAAAAACATGGAAAGAAGCTAGGTTTCATGTGCACACCTATAATCCCAATACTCTTGGAGATTGAGACAGGAGGATCACAAGTTTGAGCCCAGCCTGGCCAATTTTTAAAAATGGTGCTGGGGACGGAGCTCACTGTGGATGCAGCCCCAGGTTCAACCCACAGTACCACATATGAATGAATGAATGAATGAATGACCACCCATGTTCATGGATTCAGAGAATTAACATTTTGCCATTAATTTAAAAATTCCCAAGTGGGTTGGGGATTTAGCTCAGTGGCACCACACCTGCCTTGCAAGAGCAAGGTCCCAAGTTCAATCCCCAGTACCAAAAATAAAACAAAAACAAAAATAAAAAAACAGTATATACATATTTTTATAATCTCTCTTACATAGTATATGGCATATGTTTATGTTATATATAAATAAAATTGTGTGTCAAGTCACAGAACTTTTAAAAGAAAACATAAGAGAAAAACTTCAAAGAAAGTGGCAAGAAGGATGGGAGAAGTGTGTCTGAAGCAAGGGGTAGTACTTTGAGAGGAATCACTGGCAATTTCTAGTGTAATAAAAGTCTTAAATTTTTAAATTTAAACATCCACACTCTCACTTGAAACACTGCTACATCATCAAGAGGAATGAGCTTGACACACACAACAAGGTGGCTAAATTTTACCAGCATCACGCTGAGCAAGAGGCCAGTGTCACAAGATCACACACATTTATTATTCCCCTTACAATAGTAGAAAAAGATAAATCACAGTGGTAGAAAACATGGGCATGGTGGCACACACCTGTAATCCCAGCACTCGGGAGGCTGAGGCAGGAGGGGGAGGAGGCTGAAGCAGGAGGATCACTGTGAGTTTGAGACCAGCCTGGGCTACATAGTGAGTTCCAGGTCAGTCTCAACTACATAGTGAGACCCTGTCTCAAAAAACCAAAAACAGACCAGTAGTTGCCAAAAGTATAGGGTATAGGGGTGGGTAAGGGCATGACTATAAAGAGGTCACAGGAGGGTGATCTGTGGGACGATGGAACTGTTTTGTAACCTAGCTTGGGTAATGACAAATCTATGCATGTTAAAACTCAGAGAATCACACACCAAAAAGGTCAATATTAATGTATAATAAAACAGAAAAAAAGGCTATTACAACATAGCCACAATAAAATTCAAAGTGTACAAGACATGGGCAGAAGCCTTAAGCAATAAATCAGATTAGAGTAAGACAAAGGTAAACATTTTATCTCTCAACATCACCACCACCACCAAGAAAATCTACCTGCTGCCCATCATCCTAAGGGCTTTCTTTATGTATTAAGCCACTTAGTTCTCACTACAACTACACGAAGTAGCTTTTACTTTGAGAAAACTGAGGCCTGGTGAGATAGACAAAATAAGACATCCTGAAGCAAAAGTACTTCAAATAGAACCAGATAGATTTCACTGGTCTATTGCAGAGATTATGTAACAAAACCAATGCATTCTCTTATTACTGAATGCAACTCACTAAGAATTATAGAAGACAGAACTGATGGCACAAGTATAGTAATACCAAACCAGTCTGCCTTATTATCTATATGACATATTAGCATGTAATATCAACATGTAATACTATTATGTAGAAAATGTACTCATATTATACTCTCATCATAGCTAAACTTGCAACAAAGAATGATGATACTACACACTAATCAGGAAAGTACTAAGTAGAAAGTGAACTTCAAATGGCTTTGTGTGTTGGGGGGTTAGGCAGTACTGTGGACTGAACCATAGCCCTATGCATGCTAGGTAAGTCCTCTACCATCAAGCTACATCCCCAGCCTGTTATTTTATTTTCAGACAAGGTCTAAGTTGCCCAAGCCAGTCTTGAACTTGCATCCTTACCTCCACCCTTTAGAATGACAGGATTATAAGAATCTGCTACCGGGCCGGGAATTTAGCTCAGTGGTTTGGTGGCCTGCCTCGTAAGCGCAAGGACCTGAGTTCGATCCCCGGTACCACAAAAAAAAAAAAAAAGAATCTGCTACCATGTGTAGCTCATGTAAGTATTTTAGCAATGGTGTTTATTTCACTTTTTAATCATTTTATTTCCAAAGTAAATAGTCTTCATAAATTCCCTTTCATATTTTCAAGTTGGAAAAAAGATACTCATTATTTGTTTTACTTGCAAAAGCAATGTGATTTTTAAATTGTGAATCAAATAGTCCAAAAGAAAATACATTTTATCAATAACTAAAGGAAAATCTGCTACTTTGATAAACTAGATTAGAGCATCAATATTTACAGTTCAGTCATAATATACATGAATTCCCACAATTTACTCCCGTGACTTACATAACATTTTTCTTTAATTGTGATGTTATCAGATACTAATGTTATAAAAATCACTTTGTTCAATACAAAGCTCATTTCCATGATCTATAACCAACACTTTCACTACAATGAATACTTTATAAAATGTCTCTATTTGGGGCCTATTTTACTGAGAAGGCATTCAAATGATGCTTCCTACTGTGAATTTCCTTGTTTTAACTGGACCATGTAGATTGTTATATGGTCACATAATATAAAAGAGCTAAAGAAAAGACCTCAAATTGGCTTAAGCATGTGAACTTTAGGTGTAAGCCTTCTTCCTGGAGGGACACATATTATTTGCCACTTTAAATGACATTACAGAAATCACAGGGTTGTACAAATGAATATTTGAACATAAAGCCTAGCAAACAATAAATTCATAATTAATTTGTTGCCCGGCATCAAAGGACAGGCCTTTTCCCACTGGGCATCTGAAGCAGACACCAAGGTGACTCACTGAAGAGCAGCATGCTGGCCAGGCAGGCCCTGGGAGCGGAGCACACAGCTGATCACACTGAGGGCTCTAAGGAGAAAGAAGCACGGGACCTGGGGCCTGGCAGACTTTCAGAGGCTGAGAAGCCTATCTACTGGGAGGGCTACCCACTGACTAGTTGCCTTGCAAAATCCTTTTTACTAATTCCTGTTCTTTGCCAGGTATTGAGAGGCCTAAGCAGGAGAATCACAAGTTCGAGGCCAGCCTAAGAACTTAGCAAGACTCTGTCTCAAAGAAAAAAAAAAGGCTAGGCATGCAACTCAAGATTCCTTGGGTTCAACCAGTAGTCTGACCATCCATCATAAATACACACATACATATATATATAAATTCCTGTTCCTGTTGTTGATGATCATACTGGCTTAAAAGAATACTAAGGAACCATGAATTATTGAGAAAGCAACCAGGGACTCAATGTTACTATGGTGCTACAGCCCAGATCTTAAATGTCCCCTGAAGGCTCCTGGATTAAAGGCTTGGGACTGAGGGGGTGAGTCTGGGAGGTGGCAGTACCTCTAAAGGCAGGGGTCTTAAAGTGATGGGAGCATGCTCTTGAAGGAGACTATGGAGGGTCCCTGTCCCTCTTTCCCCTCCCCTTGTCTCTCTGTCTCTCTCTCTCTCTCTCTCTCTCTCTCTCTCTCTCCTAAGACCATGAAGTAAGCCATTTGTTCTTGTGCTCTCCCCAAGATGTACAGCCTCACCAAAGGCCCAGAGGAACTGAGCTAACCATGGACAGCAGCCTGAAAGACCATGAACGCAGATGACCTTTCTTCTTTGTGACCCCATTATCTCAGGTACTCTGCTATGGTGACGGAATGCTGAACACACATGACTATAAAACAGTCAGGTTATTCCTAGGAATCTGAAAACTTTTTCTTTCACAACATATACATATATACCAAATTCAAACTATACAAAATATACACTAACAATAGAAATCCTGTCACTGTTGAGAGCATACCATTCATTTTATACTCATTCAGCCATTCATTCACTGTCATTCCTCACTATATTGAGTAAGGACTGAAAAATGAACACGAAAAGCAAAATCCAACAGCTTCACAGCACTGCTATTCAAAGCAGACTCTCACCTACAAACTATTTTTATAGGTTTTCAATGATGTCAGTTAAAAAAAAAAGAGACCTAAATAAACCTATCAAAGCAATACTTGAAAGAATGATTTTGTATCTGTGAAACAGAATAGTAAAGAGTTAATCTGGATAACATCTTTTTTAAAATATCATTTCTGGTATTTCTTATGAACCTATTGGTCCATACACTGATGTCTCACCAGAGAAAGTCCAAGAACACTGTTTTATGGAACTTGAGAAAGGTGGACAGCACAATAAACAAGGTAAATTCTGCCACTGCAACACATTCACAGGCACGTGTAACACACACGTACAGGTAAGAACTGGCTTCAACAGCGGAAGACAGTGTTGGCGATTTAGAAGAAAATCACTCAGAAGATAGAGCACACTTAACAATAGCTGTATCATCAATTCTGCAGACAGACTGATGGTATACTAGGTGGAAAACAAATGACCCTGATAAAAATTGCTTCCAGCGAATCAGGCTCTAAAGTGAAGAAATTCTAGGAATGTCTCACCCAAATCTATCTCATATTTTTATTTTGAAAAAATGTACACACAAAAGAAATTTTATTTTTTAAAATAAGTATCTCAAGTAAGTCTAAGCTAGGCATTGTGGCACACGCCTTTCACTGCAGCACTGTGGGCAGCTGATGCAGGAGATTCTCAAATTCAAGACGTGTCTCAAAAGCCAAAGAAAGATCTGGGGATGTAGTTCAGTGTGAAGGCCTTGGGTTCATTTTTCAGTGGTGCAAAAAATTAAAATCCCTGCCATTAAGAAACTGAAATCATCTATATGGACACAGCAGATAATAACAACATAGTCAAGATAATGTTAGAGATACTCAGGATACTATAGAGAATCTGATCCAGCCTGGGTAATCACGGAATGACCAAAGATGTTAGTGCACAAGGACTTCCATTCTGTGAATTCTTAGCCACAAGTATGATGAAAATCACACAGATTGAGCCTGCTGGCAATCATCACTGTCCTCTGGCCTCTTCTTCACACCCTCGGAAGGAAAGTTCCCTGTACATGTTTCTAGGATGTCCCAAGTTGGCTATGCGTTCTTGCTCAATCTGTACAGAAATCATGAACTGGCAATGTGTAGCTCAGTGTCAACAGCCCTGAGCTTTGATGTCAGCAGCCTCCTTGCCACTCAGGGCAAGCTGCTACTAGCAGGCCTCAGAACTCTGGCTCCAACCTTCTCTGCTTCTCTCTATCACTCCATGGCTGCCAGCCATCTCCAATGTTACCAGTCCTGACCCCTCTCACACTACTGGCCCTTGATGTAACCAGCTTAGCACGTGCTACTAAAGACAGAAATAACGAACAGACAGGAACTTGCTACCCAGAAGAGACTGTATTAGGACTCATGCCCCAGCCCTGAAGCATAAGGAGGAATGGGGCATGACTGACCACACTGGGCCCCAGGAGCCTGTATATATTGGGAATCAGGGGTTGTGGGTACCTCATAAACCTGAGGGAGGCTGCTGGGCAGTCCTCTATGACAGGTCTGTGACTGAAACTGCCACAGCTGGAGCACACATGTCCCACAGTGGCCCTGGGACCCAGACGCCGCCCACCTGGCTGCAGTTGAAGCCATGGGAGAAAAATAAAAAGTGCTTCCTAGGGAGCATGGGGCTTTTGTCTGTCTCCTTTCTACTCTGCCCAGCTCTAACTGAGCCTTGCAGATCCCACTTTCTGTACTTCTCACTGCTGGCCTTGCTTCTCCAGTCTTGGCCCATCATGGCGGCTGTCACTGCAGCCTCTTCTCTCCGCCTCTCACCTCTGCCGTCATTCTGATTTGGATTTGATCACATTCCCTCAGTGCTTTAAAACCTCACTGATAATGTAAGGTAGGTAGAAAAAAACAGACACAAGCGGTATGATCCCTGCCATTAAACTATGTATACATGAGAGCTTTCCAACTACTAGACAGCACAAATGCTGTTTTGGATTCAAGTAATGGGTGATTTCTAAAGCCTCTATTTATTAGAAGTTCAAAGAGGGCCACAGAACATTAATGCATGGGTCATACACAGTATTAAGCTCTTCAAATTCTAGGACAGAAAGGGAGATGAATAAATGTTTACTATCATGCATGTCTGCTTTAACTAGGTTAAATATTCATAAAAGTCACACATATTTTGTAGCACTTTAAAGTCCCTATAAAATGATTATACACCTGTTGAGTTTATAGGACTCAGAAAGAGGTAGGATGCTATAACAGAAATGAATTGGATTACTATTAATGACTACATTATCGGGAAGCTATCTAATGTCTGAGTCTCAGGTTCCTTATTAAGACAAGACTGATCTGGGTTAGGAGTCTTTTCTAGTAAAGGGCTAAACAGTAAATATTTCAGGCTTTTCCAGGTATACAGTCTCAGCTATGACATTATAGCATAGTCTTAGACAATGCATAAATGAGCAAGCATGGCTGTGTTCCAATCAAACTTTATTTACAAAAACAGGTAATAAGTTGGATTTGTCCTATAGTTTGTTAACCCTATGTTTAGGTTGCTGTTTCTTTCTAGTTCTGAACTCTAAGAATACCTCTATTCTTGTTTAAAAGGTACAAAAACTGTTGCCCTGTTTTTATTTTTGTGGTACTTACTAGGGATTGAACCCGAGGGCTCACTACCACTGAACTACACTTCTAGCCCTTTTTCTTTTTTGAGACAGGGTCATGCCACATTGCAAGGCTGACCTTGAATGTGCAATCATCCTACTTTAGCCTCCCAAGCCGCTGAGATTATATGGGTGTGTCACTAGGGCCTGCCCGTTATATTTGTTTTTTAAATAACAGAGACTTTACAGCCAGTTAGATTGTGATTTTCTCTTAGCTGTTAAGGCTCAAGTAAGTCACCTAAAATTACTCTGAATCTCAGCTTTCTTTTAACATTGTGAAGATTAAATGAATACAAGTAAAGTATTTGGCCCTGTACTTAGTATACAATAAGCACTTAGTAAATGGATGTTACTAGTTTATTATTTGAGACAAGGTCTTGCTATGTAGTTCAGGCTGCCCTCAAACTCACTAAGGAGCCACATTATTACTTTTATAAATTATGTAATCCTGAATTTTTGGTATGGAACACAATCTTCCCATCAATACACAATTATCAGGAATCGTCTATAGCAAAAGGCATTTTTCATTTTAACTAACAGCTACCATTGTTTGGGTTTTTACTATCTGTGGGTTTTATGACTTCAGTTAGGTTTCTCTCCTTTTTTTTTTTTTTTTTTTTTTTTTTTT
>NW_022900949.1:37894707-37900336 GCF_012274545.1 Fukomys damarensis
TTTTTTTTTTTTTGGTTTTTTGAGAGAGGTGAAACTGATCTGTAACTCACTATGTAGCCCAGGCTGGTCTCCAACTCACAGCGAACTTCCTGCCTCAGTATCCTGAGTGCTGGGATTACAGGCGTGTGCCACCACGCCTGGCCTAGGTTAAATTTCATTAATTTAGTTTCACTTCAGTTTCTTTATCTGTAAAAATGAGGAAAATGACTATCAACTTCACAGGATTCTTATAAAAAACAGATGAATCAGTAAATTGGCATATAAGCTATCTGTCTGTCTAACTGCTATTATGGCTTATGCACTTTTATGTATTCATTTCAATCTTCAAGATAATCTCAAAAAAAGTGACACCTCAGTTGTCGAGAGGCTCCAACCTCAAACTTTCCACTACACAAACAGCAAAAAAATCTTGGTGTTGGTAAGTTTGCTCAATAGTCAACCAAAAATCCAATTCGAAAAAACCTGGGCCAAGAATGAATCATGCGCTGAGTCTTGCTGCAGATACAAAGGATGACGCTTCATACGGAGCTAGTGTTAATGCGTTACAACAGCTGTCGCTGTGCTTTTTGTCCTTCGTTTGCATGAAAAATCATAACCAAGGCTCAAAAGAAAATTAGTGATACCACAAGTGGAATAAACTGTTAAGAATCATAACAGAATTTTTAAAAATTGTTGCAAATTTTGATAAAGCCCTGGAAAAATGAATTTATAAGTGTAATTCTGGGGCCTTAGAACCAATTATTTGTTTTTTTCATTATTTCTAATGGGAAAAATATATTCAATTTTCAAACATGAATTTGGAACAAATTGAGATTAACAACTGAGTTATCACTGTATTCCTATTTTTTACAGCTGTAGATAAAAAAAGCTCAGGGGAGGTAAGAAACTGCCCCAAAGTCTCATACCTAGTAAATGGCAATGCTGAGGATCCAAAATATATATGCCTGACTGCAGAAGTTCAAGTCCTGTAACTAGGCCAAAAGAATATGGCTTCAATCCTACTCCATATGGAGATGCCTGTAGGTAAGTGACTATGCCAGAACTCAAGTGCTCACCTTGTAGGAAATGTTATAGAATTTTTTAAGGCTGAAGAGACTATCCATAAAAATCACTGATCTCAAAACGATGGCTATTTATATTTTTTTGCTGAAATGATTACCCTTTGTTTCCCATACAGAACTAACTGAACTCACTCATTACTGAAGTTAAGCAACCCTCTGCACTAAAATGACTAAAGATGCAGAGCGATGACAATCTTTTATATGAAAACACAGCATTCCCCTCTAACTGATCACTTCTCAGACTATTTTTACAAAGAGCAAGTCTAAAGAGCCACCACTGTATTAATGGATTCTATAATTTCCCAAGTATTGATTTAGAACTTAGAAAAGCATTTATATTTCAAACAAAAATAACGATTAATATCAAAGGCAAGAAAAAGACCTCCAGGAAAAGACAGTATTACTCCCATAGAGTCTCACTCACAGGTCTGCAGAGTGTCATGTGATCCAACTTGCTCCCCAAGCCTGTGAATGCCACTAGTAACTGATACTGTAACAAAAGTTGGCTCCATGCTGTTAAGTCTCACAGCCCAGCAACCTCTGACTGCACAAACAGGGCAGTCAGACTTCCAAACTCTAAAGAATGAGTTCAAACTTACTATATAACTTCTAAAATTGCAAAAATGCAAATAAGACTTAAAAATTAAAACCACCAATTATAATCTAGTCTGTGTAAGCTATAAATTTCTAAGAAATACATATATTTAGGTTGTTTCCACACTAGCTATACTAAAAGCCAAAATGATCATGATCATCGTTTAGAATTTAATACTGCATAAGATAATACCATTTGATATGCAAGAAATACTATATAGACATCAATATCTTGTTTGGAAGATATATATTTATTATATATTATATAATATATAACACACACACACACACACACACACACACACACACACACACATATATATAATATATATTGGCATTTGGTGTTTTGTTGAAGGAAAAAAAAGTCCATATTTTAGAATAAACCAAATTATGTTTTAGCCAAATTTGGCAATTTAAGCCAAATTATAGCTTATATCTAGATGTCCCCCCAAAGCCTCATGCACTCATAGGTGGAGCTTTTGGGGAGTGACTAGATCATGGGTGTGACACGGAGCTAGTCCACTACGGTTTAGCATAGTTCTGGGTTTGGATGATGGACTTAATGAAGAAGGAAGACCCACTCTGGGTATGGCTGGCACCAACATGACAGCTTGTAGCTTGGATGGAAGAGAAAGGGAAAGCAGAAGGAAGGCTGGCGATCTCTTGCCTGCTTCTGCATGAACTGCTTCTCCTCTACCATTCTGCCCTGAGTTGGAACCAGACAACTAGACTGAAACCTGTACAAACTGTAGCTAAAGTACACCTTTTATCTTCTAACTGTATGTATTGGGTATTCTGTCCCAGCAACAATAAAGTTTAAATACTCAAACACGCTAGATTATAAAAGCAGTCTTTTTTACCATCTATTTTACTGCCCATCAAAGTTGGCAGGAACTTAGAAATGGGTTAGTACTAATGATAGAAGATCAGTGTGTCACCCTCAGGCAGAACACACAGCACTACACTCTTATGAAGCTGCTGTAGCACAAAAACATCAATTTCTACTTTTGCAAAGGGGGAGGGGAACATTCAACGCTTCAGAAATTACCTGTTCATCTTTCTTTCCCCCAAAATGAATTTTTTAAATAATCTGCAAAAATTTTAGTAAAGAAATATGACTAGTTTAAGCTAGTGGTTCTTATGAACCCTTTGGGGGAGGGGTGTGAGGAGGGGGGCAAAAACTCCTTTTGAACATCTGTTGAAGCTGCTCTTCTCTCCAGAAAAGTCCAGCATATCCAAGGTTCACAGACACTTAGAAGACAACTTTTAAGCACACCCACTGATACAAGAATCCAGAGGAGCCATAAAAAATTTCCTACCAGATGTGTCCGACCCATAGCCCACTTTTTGGCCCCCTTCTAAATGTTATAACAAAAACATTACAATGAAGTAAATTTTGTATTTAGGTACATTAAATGCATGCTCTCTCTCTCTATATACACACATATTTATTATTTATTTATTTATTTTGAGACAAGATCCCACTATATAGCCCAGGCTGGCCTCGAATGCATGGCAATTCTCCTGACTCAGCCTCCCAATTGCTGGGATTACAGGTATGCACCACCACACCCAGCCACATTACGTATTTTTATATTTGGCTTAATACAATTCCTCTTCATAATAAATAAATGAATGGAGGGAAGGAAGGAAAGAAAAAGGCAGGGCACACATTGGACACAGCAATACTTAGCTCTCTCCAATTCTGTTTCATAATTCTAGCTCTGACTTACAAGAGTCAACCAGATAATTCATAATCCAACAATGTACTCTTGTAAAAGCAAACCTTAAAATGATGTCAACAGTACTTACATAAGCAGCATTAACTAGATAATTATACCCATGGCATTCTAAAGTATAGCAAGTGACTAGTGTTAACAATTTACGTTACAGTGGATTATGGCATATAAAATGCATACACACACAAATGATTAATCCTTACAATTCTGGGAAGACAGAAGCAAAATGTGTTATTTTTAGCCCTCTTTCATAGCTAAGGAAACAGGTTCAGATAATATCTTGCTGTGGTCACACAGCCAAGGAGTGAGGAAATGGGTTCTAACCCAGAACTGAGCTGAGTGCAGTATTTCATCTGCTTCCTCTAAAAAAGTCCCTCACAATAAAAAAAAATTTTTTTTTTTTTTGGTACCAGGGATCAAACTCAGGACCCTGTGCTTGCAAGGCAGGCACAGAACCACTGAGCTACATTCCCTGCCCTGAAAAAAATCTTTTTTAACAAAAGGATCTACTCAGTCACATTTTATTGTAGACAAAGCTTGATATCAGTAAACGAAAGTTAATGTACAGTACTTAAAATATCTGCTGTTCTCTTGCCTCATTGGTTAACATACAGTTTTTCAGAAAAACTGGCAGGTGCTGGGTTCCCCCGAATTGCCCACCCTGAGGGTGGTGGAGGACTTCCCTTGGAGAGGAGACACCGGTCCAGCTCACATGAGGGGAGGATTGCAGCAGACAGCGCACCCGCAGGTGACTGCCAGTAAGTATTAGCAATGAAATAAAGGGTTATTCTTTCTTTTTTGTGGGGAGGGGCCGGGGATTGAACTCAGGACCTTGTGATTGCAAGGGAAGTGCAGTGCCACTGAGCTAAATCCCCATCCCTAATAAAGTTACTGTACAAAACATTTCTTTCTCATCTTTTCTTAATATACAAAAAGACATTATTCTTTGTTGAGAATTCAAATTTAAGAAGATGAGAGCATAAACACCCAAATGTAAAATATGAACACTATAGTATTTAAAAATTACTACTCAAATATTTCCTTTAAATTTTTTTTAAATTGTGAAGTTGGGGCTCAAATTCAGGGCTTCTGGATTCCTCTACTTCTGGGCTGCACCCTCAGCTATCTTTTTAAGCTTTTTGAAAAGAACGCCCATTTTAGTTCTCTGCAACTCTCAAAAGTTCTTGCTAAAACAAAGTCATTTATTAAACCCACAAACCAACCAACTAGGGTGAACCCTAAAGTAAACTATGACTTCGGGTACTAATACTGTCAGAAGTTCATCAATTGTAACAAATGTACGGCTCTGGGGAGGGGTTCTGACAGTTTCTGCAGGGGCTGAGGGCCTATAGGAAACTGAACCTCGGCTCCATTTTGCTCTGAACTTCTAACTGCTCTAAAAATAAAATCTATTTTTAAAATATGGAGGCGGGGTCAAAATTCATCTACCCACTTGTTTTTCTTCTATTCCCTCAGTGATGCTCAATATTAAATTCAGGGCCTAGCACATGCTAAACACACACCCCACCTCTGAACCTCTACATCCCCAGTCCCCCATCCTCTTCTTAAAGAGAAAAATATTGGTGGCTTTTTTTCCCCCAAAAAAAGTTACCCTTGGATCCTGGCATAGGGGCACATACCTGTAATCCCGGCTACTCAAGAGGCAGGAGAACCACAAATTCAAGGCCAGTCCACACAACTAAGCCGGATCCCATCTCAACATAAAATTTAAAGGGCCGAGATGTAGCTGTAGGGTGGACTCAGGTTTAGCTCGCACAAGACCCTGGGTTCAATCCCAGCACCAAGAGGAAAAAGAGTAGGAAGGAAGAAGCACAGTGCACACAGCTGAATCCGTATCTTGAGACATTTTCTGTACCTGCATTGATACTATCTGGTATCCTGTAGGCAACGAGCAGCGCCGCCAAGTCCTAAGTGGGTCAGGAGTGTGACTGACAAACTCAAGACGTGCGGGCGGAAGTCGGAGCAGCAGCTGATGCTCGAGCGACCTGCCGGGGCGGCAGCACGGGCAGGTGCTGGGCTCACCCTAGGCTGTCAGGCCCGCGGTGCCCACCCACCCTGAGCGTGTTGGGGGACGTCCCCGTGGAGGAGAGGAGCTCGAGTCACGCGGGCCCAGCTCACGCGAGGGGAGGGTCGCAGCGGAGAGCGCGCCCGCAGGTGACTGTCCCCGCTCAGGTCCACGAGCCGCCCCCGAAGTGAAGCCGGCGAGCGGAGGAC
>NW_022900949.1:37900876-37984418 GCF_012274545.1 Fukomys damarensis
TCAGCGTGGCGGGCCCGGTCCTCCGGACTCCAATGCTGTGTTGCGATGCCTCACACATCCCGCTGAAGTTATCCCCGCTTCACTTCTGTGGCAGCGCACAACTGAGTTCCCTTACATGACCCCCAAGTGTGTCCTGTGCGCTGTGACCTTGGGGTCCCTGTCTCTGAAGCACAAAGCTTACTGCTGCTGCTTATACTTCACGCATCCGGCTTCTACACCTCAGGAAACAGGTGACTGGACTGAGGACTCATGGCCACAAAATTTTAGCAGTAAAAAGGCTGAAATGAACCAAATATTTTTTCTTTGATTTTTTTAATGGTGCCGTTAAGTTACATGTCGAGATGAACCAATTTTTCCCATAAAGCCGGTAATGTGGAGTATGGGAGAAGGAAGATCAAAAAAGCATAGAAACACTTTTTAAATATTCCCAACAATTATGTTTTGCCAGAACCACCTCAAGCGTTTTACAATCTGGAAATCGATTTCATCAGAAACTTAATCCTATTGTAGAAAATATGTTATTTAGTTTATGAGTAAAGCCGCTAGTTAGGGGAAGGGCCTGAGATAGAGTGGGATGACCAGCCCCGTGGTAAAAACTAAGAATAATCAGTGAACTGGGACAAAGAATGAACTCCCTCAGGCAGCATGGAGCCCATTCTCTATTAAAGGGAGGTGCAGATACTCCCTTCTAAGCTCCTGAGCTTTGAGGAATTTAAAAAGTGAAATAACCAGATTTTTTTTTCTCTAAAATCCCAGTTTCCTTTAAGCCCTTCATGTTGAACTGGGTTAGAGATCCTGAGTTCCAGTTGGTCATTTTGAATTCAGAGCTGTTGCAGAATTCCAACAGACAAGAGAGTTCAACAGGAATCGAGAGGATTTATTTCAGGTGAACACTGGCTCAGTGGAAGAGCATTGAACAAAGAAAAGTTCCAGCTTTTATGCATTTGCTCAAAGGGGATTTGTCTTGTGACATAGCAAGTGAGTTTCCCAGAGCAGGACAAGGGCAGAGAGTTTTGTAATTTAGCCTTGTAAGAGGACAGTGTTTTATGACATATGAGAACAGTGTGCCATAAACTTTATTTACAGGATGTAGTTATCAATTTTATCTGTATCAGAACAAGGAGTTACAGCTACAAGAGAGAGGTGGGTGATAAGGTGGAGATTGCCCAAGGCTGGGAAGGACTCGTTTTTCTTTAAATCCTGCTGCAGAGCCACCTGTGCTAGGTGGCCACTAAACAATTGAGCAATTCCTGTGTTCTCCTTCTCTATAATTGGCTCTGGATGAGGGGGCCATGGGGCGACCCACTCCTGACTCCTCCTGGAAACCCAGGAGCTATTCTTATTTCAAACAAAACTTTCCCAACCTTTGATTTGCGCCTTCATTCCTCAATGTTGTAAGACCATGGACTTGGCACATCTGACATCTAACAATTTGGGAACTGCTTTTTCCAAAACACTAGGACATTATGAATACAGAAATGTTATTTTCCTACAAATACATATTTGCATCTTATGCATATATAGGCATCTTACCTAAAAACCCCAGAGGATAATTTGAAATTGAAATTTTGTTTCTCAAAAAATTTTCTGTTCTTTTTATATAGAAAACATACTTTTTATTTAACTTTTTTATTTTCTTATGTATTCTGTATTAGTACATGTTGAAAGTACATAATGATTACATTTATTGTGGGGGCTTTGTATATGTACGTAATAAGTTACTCCCTGCTCCCAGTTCTTGAGCCCCTTCTCATTTGAAAAAGCTGTATTTCCACTTTTTTTCATCCTCTTGCAAATGTAATGTAATGATGGGAAAATAATACAAGATCACTTTTAAAGAAGTATGCAGTGAAGGAAAGTAAACTTTTGTCGCGAGCCAGATTGCCTTGGGCAACTCGGTCTGCGACTACAGGGGCCTGAACTGGCGACGCGCGAGCAGAGGCACACACTTGATACACAAGGAGTTTACTTTAGTTCCTCATCTCCAGATCTCTACCCCGCTCTCCGCGCCGGAAAGGGTGGCAACATATATACCATAATGCAACCAATCAGCATACAGAGAACAGATTATTACCTTATAAGGATACATCAAACACCCACGGGAACATATCATGTGATCTACAGGAAAACTAAACCTAAAACAAAATGGCTTCATAGGCTATATCATAAAATGGCGGAGGGGCGGATCTATGGTTCTCCACAACTTTGACACATGATGTAATACTATATATTTAATGAGACCACATTTTAATAGAAAATTCTTTATAGTTTGAACTTTTTAATCAGACATGACTGTCTCAAGAATGCTTGTAGAGCAGAATTGCCCTTTTTACTCTGCTAAAAAGCACGCAATCAACTATGTGTAGGTACTAACAAAGAAATATGTATATAATATTTCAGTATCATTGATTTATTTCCTCGATAATATTTGTTGAGCTTGTACTCCATGGCAGGCACTGAGCTGAACATTAAGAAGTACATAATGAACAGGGGTTCCATGGTGCCGCACCTGCTTGGCAAATGTGAGGTCCTGAGTTCAATTCCCGGTATTGGGAAAAAACAAACAAACAAAAAAAAAATAGAAAAAAATGGACAGGTCTGCCCTGCGTGGGGATGAGATCTAGCAAGGCAGCCAGGAGCGAGTTGGACAACAGACTATGGAAAAATGTGGACAGTGAGGCCAGGCTGTGGGCACGTATGACGCACCTAACCTGGAGCTTTCTTCAGGTGCAGGGAAGTCAAGCAGAAACATCTGAAAATTCATCAAATGGCAATAAACAGGAGAAGTGATACATGCGTGCATAACTAATTACTTTTAAAGTACGCATCTTAAAGCAGAATGTACTTCAACTAAAAGAGAAGAGCACATATTTTCTGAAGCTGAAAAAGTGTATCTTCTTAACGTTTGTATTCTTCCCTAGCTTAATTTAGGATGCACAAAATGAGCCCATAATAAAAAAGGATGTTAGAGATGCCTTCCTTTCTCCCAAATCTCATAAGTTAAAACTGGCAAGCCTGTGATGGGTTGTGTTGGCTCACTGTCTGACAGTGCTTTTCTCAGGAGAAATGACAATGTTTTCATCTCCATCAACGTTGACGTTTGTATTTTACATTTTACATCTTTATCTCTAATCCTGGAAAAGGGTTTAATAATCTCCAGATCAGAGGCTTCCTGCAAAGGGTTTGGGTGGGATTAATCAAGAGTTCAATTTTATACTCCTTTGCTCTGGAGGTGCAGCTTGGAGTGGAGGTGCGGTCCTGGCAGAGCTGCTGAGGGTATCAGCTGGTGAAAACGGACTCACCAGGCATGACACCACCAGTGCTGGCTCGGCTCCCTCCTTGGCTGGTCCTGGCGCTCCACCTTCCAGAACCACTCCTCTGCCTCCAGCCCAGGGACTGTCTGATGCTGTCTTAGTAAGCTAATGACGGCTCTTTCATCCACCACCACCCCACAATCAACCCAACAAAGGTGTCTGGCCTTTCTTCCCTCTCATCTAAGAAACATTTGCAGCTTCCTCATTTCTCCGGGCCCTTATAGTTGCTGTTCTGCTGCTTCACCTGGCTAACTTCTACTCACTCACCATCCAAGGACAACACATTCACATGCTGCAACCTAACTTTGCCTCTAAACTCACACTTAAATCAGCATCCATTAGTTGTCTGTCTTTCATTTGTCTGAAAGCCTCTTACGTAGAAAACAGGAGCACAGTACTTAGTCTATAGTGCGTGTTTAATAAATATGTGTGCCATAAATCAATGCATATCAACTTTGCAATAAAGGGTGCAGAATATATTTTCTGTCAAGAGCCAAACAGTAAATATTGTTGGGTTTCAGCCTGATAAAGACTCTGTCCTAGAAGCTCAACCCTGCTTCCTGAAGGACATAGCTAGTTCTCACTGGTGGCTTTAGAATATTTATGTAAGATAATATCTGAGTTAAAAATGTGAATGAAAGGTATGAGACAGGAGATTAGGGTGTGGCAAAGCTGGATGGGAAAGTAGGAGTAACTTGTTAATTACAAGATCCTGGAACACATAAGCAGAACAGTTCCTCAAGCCCTAGCTAGGTGTGGTAGTGCATACCTGTGATCCCATGAGTTCAAGGCCACCCTTGGCTACATAGTGAGTTCAAGGCCAGCCTGGACTACATAGTGAGACCCCATCTCAAAAAAAAAACAAAAACAAAAAACCTGAATGCTGACTTCTCAGAGAATTTGAACAGGTTTTCAATAGGATGGCCTGGACTTGAGGCAGCCTGAGGTGTGGGATCCCAAGCACTGCTTCTCAGGACCCCTATGTGAAAGTTCTCTTGGGTTCCTCAGGATGTGGACAGCATAGAAAGACACAGACACCAAAAAGAGCTCACTGACTAGCTTTCCTCCCCATAGCCCGCCCTGTACCCCCCTTTTATCTTGGTTTTTATCTCTTTTACTCAGCAGAAGCCAGCTCTAGAGCCAGTTTCTCCCTCACTCTTACTTTTACTTTTTCAAATAAACTTTGCTACCATCTTTCGCTCATTTCCCCCAATTCTTTGTTGGAGTTGAGAAGAACCTGGAAACCAACTCCAGAAGAAGACTCGAGCACCACTAAACCCAGAAACATTTGGCAAACCAGTTTCTAGAAGGAGCTGCCCGGTAACACAAGGACTTGAAGATAATTACTTGGCAGGCACATTGTTTCCACTGCATATTTATTTGGGGTACTCTGTGGATGGGTCTGTAGATGGAACTGAAGAAGAAGGTATCCCCATTATGGCTGCTGGTGATAATTCAGTTTGAAAATTCCTAGGATTGGTAAGTTTTTAAAACTTCATATTAGTCCATTGTTCATTTAAGGGTTTTTGTTTTTTATTCTTTGAGACAGGGTCTCCCTGCGTAGTTCAGGCTGGCTTTCAATATACAGCAATCCTCCTTCCTCGGCCTTCTGAGCGCTGAGCTTACAGGTGTGTGACGTTTCGCCTATCTGGTTTAGGATTCTGTTTTAGCTTTTTGTTGGGGGCTTGTGTTTCCTTTTTAGTGTTTCAGTGTTGCTGCTGTTTCATGCCCACACCTTGAACCTGTCTAGATACTGCTGCACCCAGGCTGCATATATGGGGACTTGTGGGAAGCCAGCCATGGCCCACTGGCTTTTTGAACCCTGCACGGGAGAAACTCGGACAGCCAAAAATCTGTAGGAGTCAGGTGCTTCCTGTTAAAGATCTGACGTTATCTGTAGGAGTCAGGTGTTGTAACTCCATTTTGTTAAGTTCCTCCACCTATTTGGGAATGATTATTAGTGGCAAGTGTTGTTAATTTGTTTTTTTGAGCCTGCTTTCTCCTTCCCGTGTAACCCTCGTTCCCGTGGAGCGGGTGTTGAGGTTACTATGGTAATAGTTCGGACTTTTCCTTTAAAAGGCTGATGCCTGCCTGCGATAAACGTCACCTTGATCGGACTCTTGTCTTGGCGTCCTTCCTTTCTCTCTGCCCCCTCTCCACCCCGCTGCTCTTTCAGGTTTGAGACACTGCTGGCCAGTGCTCTGCGTAGCCGGCTCACGACAGGGACTGGAAATTTCTGGAGCATTCTGTAAAATGGGGTGATAAGTGCAGTTTGCTCCCACCCCTTCTGCACTCAAGAAGGATTGTGACGTGGACTGAGAAAGTAGCTTAGAGGTGGGGCATTTGCCTGGCATGTGTGGGGCTTTGGGTTTGATCCCAGCCCTAAAGAGAAAAAGAACAGTGACTTTAGTTACCAGAAAACACAACTTAGATAAACGTTTTCAAATAACTATATGTCTCTTCATTTGGGTGGTCCTGATTCCTACTCTTTACGATACAGCTAATCACAAAGAGGTGACCAAAATGTAAGGTGAATACTTAGATTTTTAAAAATTATTACAGTAAAAGACATCACCACCAATCCCCCTCAAAATACTCCCGCTCACTCCAAGCACACTTCTCCCGTTGTTCCTGCCACTTTCTGAAGCTAGTTCTGGAAGTCCTCTCCCCAGGGTCTTTATGAGGTGTGATTAAAAAATACAGTGACTGCTTCTGGCCAGTGCTGTCCCACAGAAAACCAGGCTGTGAAAATGCCACGCCGTGTCCTCATCCACCTCATTCACCAAATCTGGCACCATAACTCCTGGCTCAAGCCTGAAGTCAGAATGACTGGGAAAGGTAGACAGTTTGGATCGATTTAGGACGTCACAGCAGTCATGCACAGTACAACTAACGACAGTCACAGGAGGACTGCAGAGCTGCTATTGAAGGTAGTGAGAATGATGAAATAAATGTATGTGGAGTGGGGGGGGATTCTGGGGGGACTCTGTCTTTTGCCGTAGAAACTTATAAACATTCATCGTCGTTTCCTGGTCACACCTTGTACCACACTTGCAGGGGAACGGGAAAGCACAAGATGGCATCACTTTGGTTCAGGCTGTAGTGTGTGTGTGTGTGTGTTTCTGGTGGTCATTAAATCCAAGTCAGCAGAATTCCAGGGCAAATGCTCCTCTTTCAGTACAAATAACTGATATAGCCAAAGCTGATGCTGGCACATGACCACCTTTGTGTATTTTGGAATAAACTGAAACCAAGCAGTCAAGGGCTGTTTCCTGAGGTGGGTTCTAAGCAGCTGAGGATTGGCTGGGAGCGGCAGAGCTGGCCCAGGGCCTAAGGACTGCTGCGGTGTACAGCGGCTGGGAGAATAGTAGCAGGCAAACAGATGGTCTATAGCTACACAGCTGAGTCCACAGTTCTGTGTCTCTTCTTCAGGCTGCCTGAATCTCAAGAGAACCTCCCTGGTTTGAACTGGTGACAAGACAGCACTGTTCTGAGCTCTGTTAGTCATTCTGATGAATTATTGAACAGGAGGGCCTCTGGGATTCTCTTGTAGTCAGCTGGTCTGAGGCGTCGGTGGCCTGAGGACCTCTCAGCTTGCTGCTGGCATCAGAGTGAAGGACTGTCCCCTTCGCCTACCGTTCTCTGCTGACTTTGGGTCCTTGGAGTCAGAGGCACTGTTACCTGAGAGGTGGCTTCTTACTGAAGGCCTTGGGGGGACAGGAGATTTAGTTGGGAAAGCAATGATATTTACATCTGACAATCAAAATCTGACTGTTACCAAATGGCCTGCAGGCTTTCAGCTTTCTTTCCTTTCTAATTAGCAATTTAGGATTGCGCACTTGCTGTTCACTGGAGAAAGGCACACAGCCAAGCCACGAGGAGATCAAGCATTGCAAACCACACTGATTTAGAGAGAAACCGGAATTGAGGGAGCAACAGGGTGTGTGAATCTACTTCACCAGAACACAGGCGTTTTGCATCGGAAATTCACAGCTACAGTGAGGTCTGAGGCTCTCTTGTTGCAACCTCTTGCAGGTGATGTAATTCTTTCCCCTGAACAGTCACTAGTGGCCATGAAGCCGCCATCTAGCAGTCATGTACCCGTGATCCTTGCGTGGGTGGCACAGGAAGCAGCTCGAATCCTCTGATCCTCTTGCAGAAGGATTCCCTGTAGGAGTTTATAAGAAACACTGAAAACAGGTGATTGTTATAATTGCATTTCTTTTTTTTTTTTTTCAAGGAAGCAGAACCAGATGAAAACCTTTTAGCCTGTTTCCTCAGAGGCAACACTGGACTATTAGGATAAAGCAGTCCATTGTTCCTCCATTGTTTGGAGAGTTCAGGTGCTCCCTTTATCACTGGTGGAGCCTTAATGAATGATCAAAGCCCGAGGGTAACTGGATATGTGCCTACCTGTCGAAGGCCCCCAGACCTCCCTTTGTGCTTGTTAACTGTGGAGCAGAGCCTGGAAGAGGCTGAGACAGCTCAGGACAGAAGATACACCATGGCCTTTGCTGCATTCTCATTCACAAGCAGCCATTTACTCACCAGCTGTGTGTGTGCGCGCGTGCGCGCGTGTGTGTGTGTGTGGGGGTGCTGTCTGGACCAAACTCGGGGCCTTTGCAAGTGCCAAGCCACATGCCCAGCCCATACCACTCAGGACTTTAAAATCTTCACTCAAGGATACAGTCTGTCAATACAGAATACCATTTTTCTTAGAAAAAAAAAATTAAAAGAAGTTGTCTGTTTCACTGGCCTTGACTTCCCACCATGACCCCTCTCCTCAAGTTCTGCCGGATATGGATATGTATCTCACCCTCCTCTCTCAGAATCCACGTCCAGCTCTCCACCAGGCTGCTGGCGGGACACTTGGGGCACACGCAGGAAACTCAAGCAGTTGAATAAAGATGTGGACGGATTGCAGGGGAGGTCTGCCCCCTGGGCCGGTAAGAGAGCAGTTGCCAGAACGCAGAGGAGAGGGACAGCAGCAATGTTTGGGTGCCCCTGACCAAAACCTTAAGGGGAAGCAGCTGTCGCATAGGGACCCTCGTGCAGAGCGGACGGGGGAAGGAAACACTCCAGTGTCCTCCTCCTTCCCCTTGACCTCCTGAGTGACACTCCACCTTCACATGCCACTCCCAGGATAAGGGAAGCAGTTACTCCCCCGAGCAAAGGCCAGCTATCCTGACACAGCAGAGTGGAGGGGGCTGAAGAGGGTTCTCGAGGAACAAGGCGCTCATCTGCTATTGTGACTGTGCTCCTGGAGCGCCTTCATTTCCGCCTGTCACATAATCTCATGCGCACCAACACTTAACTATATCCAGTCGCAGACACCCCGCAGAGTCTGCAGAGCCCCAGTCCAAGACTCCCTGGGGATAACAAGACCCTTTCCAAAATGGCACAGCTCAGCCTAGAACACATCTAGCACATCCTCTGGATCTTCACATCATCTCTGGGTTACTTACTGAACCCAACAAGGTACATGCTATTAATTGCTACACTGCGTCACTGAGGAAATAATTTTCTTGCGCGAAAGAAGTCCCGACCTGGATGCAATGTGGACACAAGCGTCCTAGTTTAGCCACACGGTGCACACACAGGCGGGATGTCAACACCGGGTACTGGAGAGGGACTGAGGACAGGGACGTGGCGGGAGGCGCCGAGGGTGGCCTCCCCATCACTTTGGCTGTGCGGGGCTCAGCACGTGTCAAATGCAAGTGTGGCTTTTCAGAACTCTGGGGTTTTTTTGTTGCCCCTGAGTATTTTTGATCCGTGGGCATTGGAATCTGTGGATGTGACTGCAAATAGAGTCCTGATACAGGCCTTTTGGGGCCACTTTAGGGTTTCCAGTGGATGGAAGTTGGTATGGAAAATTTCCTGGGATGTCGTAAATTCACTTACAAAAGCTCAGAGGAGCGGAGGGTGGGTGACATGGATCCATCACAAGCTACAGGCTGAACAGAATGAAAGCCCATGTATGTTCCTGAATATATGTTAAAAGCCAACCCAAACCCTCTCCCCTGCCCCTCCCTACTTCCTCTTCCCCTTTGTACCTTTTCTTCCTATTGCACAGTATCTATTATACATTTTCAGCCTTATTTACACTTTCAGTTGCTCACACTACAGAAACCATCTGGTATTTACATATGTGTCAGAGGGGAATGGAATTAATATGAGAAAATAAAAACATGGAAACAAAGTCTTTGTAAATAGGGAGGGGTGGAGGGGTTGACAGGAGGGCAGGGGAAAGGGGAAAAAATAAGAATAAAGATAATGTAAAGGTACAAACCTCCAACGATGAATGTCATTCTATTGTACACCTGAAATGGACCAATAAAATTAATTTTTTAAACAAAGCCAATGCAAACCCTTTAGGTGTCACCATCTTGCTGTGGACCTATGAGTCCAGAGGTGGCAACTGCTTCTCCTTCTGCTTGCCCTCTCCCCTCTCTGAAATGCCCTTCCTATGTATATTTAATTTGGCCGACCCTCCACCCTGTTTTTATTAGAGAAGGCTTGGGGTTTCGTAGGTCCTGTGGCTACTTCCAACTACTTCCTTGCTGTTGGGGCACTGCAGGGACTTGTCCTGTGGTGGGTCCTTTCTGGCTGGCATCTGTAATGCCTCAATAAACTAACCCCTTTTCTTTATTTTGGGGGGTTTTTGTTTGTTTTTGAGACAGGGTCTCACTATGTAGTTGAGACTGACCTGGAACTCACTATGTAGCCCAGGCTGGTCTCAAACTCACAGGGATCCTCCTGCCTCAGCCTCCTGAGTGCTGGGATTACAGGTGTGTGCCGCCATGCCTGGCAGCCCTCTTATTTTTGAGATCCTTTGGTCTCCAGGGGTTCAAGGGATCAAAGTATTCCACAATGTTTAAACTCTGGGGCCTACACTTTAAGCCTTAAGTATCTTTCCTACTTCCTCACCTCCTAGCACTGGTTAAGCACAAACCAATTGTATTGAATTGTAATTTTCTTAATTTCTGCCCTCATTTAGTCCCTCCCCACCCCAGAAATTTAGACCTTCAGATTACTATGAATACAAAAATCAAAACATTTAAAATCAGCATTGGAAAGGAGGCCTGGAGGTTGAGGTGTTACACAGCTGTGCTGGAGCAGGGTTCCTGGTCCCCACTCCCATTGTGGGCACCTGTGACCCCCAAGGACTTCCTGTCTGCCAGGCTCTGCAGAGGAAGGGAGGTGACAGGTGCCAGGAGGTCCTTCCTTCTGGCCCTTTCCCAAAGCAGCTTTCAACCGGGGAGACAAGACCCAAATCCTAGCAGTGTCAGCTGCTTCTCCTGGGGCATCCCAGAGGGGCTTTTGTGTTGTGCTGTAATTCAGAGACAAAACCCAGTGCCCTGGGGCAATCTGTAGGGTCCTGCACTGTTAGGGGCTTCTCCCCACAGTACCTCTTACAATCACTTTCCCAGTGAAATAGGTTGCTTGGCCGGGTGTGCTGTTGTACACCGATAATCCCAGCACTTGGGATGCTGAGGCAGGATTGCTGTGAGTTCAAGGCTAGTTTGGGCTACATAGTGAGACCATCAAAACAAACAAACAAATAAACAAACAACAGAAATAGGCTGCTTAAACCCATGTGTGTGCTGCTGGGGTGGCCCGGCCTGAAACAGGCCTCTATGGGTCAGCCGTCCTTCTTTCTCCTCAGAGTGCAACTGTGGAAGAACAGGGGTAGGATATTCAGCCCCCAAGGGTAAGAAGGCAGGAGGATGAAAGCCGGGCGTGGTGGCACACGCCTGTAATCCCAGCACTTGGGAGGCTGAGGCAGGAGGATCGCTGTGACTTCGAGACCAGCCTGGGCTACATAGTGAGTTCCAGGTCAGTCTCAACTACATAGTGAGACCCTGTCTCAAAAAAAAAAAAGAAGGCAGGAGGATGAGCCTCATGAAATGTAAACATATTTTTGATTCACCCACAGAAAAATCACAGATATTTTTAATAACAGAGAGTTACTGTTACTGATGTTTTATTTCATTATATAGAAGCAGTATGCTTATTGTTGATAAATTATATAGGCATGATGGCACTTGCCTATAAACTTACACTCAGGAGACTGAGGCAGATGATTGTGAGTTTGCGGTTGGCATGGCTACACTGGGAGGCCCCCCAAAAATAGAAAAAAATAATGACATTATTTTTAAACAGCAACTATCAAGCCAGATATGGTAGTATACGTATACTACCACGTATGGTAGTATACTTAGGAGGCTGAGGCAGAAATATCGTTTGAGCACAAGAATTCGAAGCCAGCTTGGGCAAGTTGCCATCGCACATACACACAAACCAGAACAAAGAAAATACACCCCCCAGCAACTATTACATTATTGTGCATCCTTTTAGATCATTTCTTTACATATATGATTTTTTTTCCTGTATATGTTAAGGTCAAGGAAAACTATATTTATATATCAAGGAATCAGGATATATAGTTAGCTCTGGGGACCAAACCTGGGGCTTACACCTGCTATGTGAGTACCTAATCATAGAGCTACATCCCCAGCCCTAATTTTGTTTTGTTGTTGTTGTTGTGTTTTTTTTTTTTTTTTTTTTTTTTTTGATTTTTTGAGACAGGGTCTCACTACATATTTGAGACTTACCTGGAACTCACTGTGTAGCCCAGGCTGGTCTCGAACTCACAGCAATCCTCCTGCCTCAGCCTCCCAAGTGCTGGGATTAGAGGCGTGCGCCCAGCTAATGTTTTTTAAAAGATGCCCCTTTTCCTGTTTAAGAATATATGCTGAATAACTTACCAAGTCAAAAACTCAGTTATTTTTTTTTCAGTTTTTATATCTAACAACATTTTACATGGCTACAGAGTATTTCGCTATATGCACTTGCCAGTATGCCTTTTTTTATTCTTTTGTTTTGTTTTTTGGTACCAGGGATGGAACTACTGAGCTAAATCCCTCACCCACCAGTGTGCCTTTTGCTAAGCTCTCAGTTTTATTTTTTAATTAATTAATTGATTATTTTTGCCATACTGGGGATGGAACCCAGGACCTTGTGCTTGCGAGGCAGGCACGGTGCCACTGAGCTAAATCCCCAGGAAAGCTCTCAATTTTAGATAGTTGGTTATTTTGAATTTTTCATTTTTCAAAAATGCTTACTATATTGTATAACTTGTAGCTGAGCCTTTAAGATTTTTGGTCCTTGCACTTCCAAGGCAGGCAGCGGCACCACTGAGCTAAATCCCTGGCCCTGGAATATTTCCTAAAATGTTGAAGTGCTCGATTGGTGAAACACCTTTTCTTCTCAAAACAACTGCTCTATTGGAAGGCACAGACATTGAAGAGGTTTTTCCAGGGGTGAAGCCAGGGCCTCCCACCGCCCAGGCCAAGGCTCTGCCGTGGAGTCACACCCTGCCTCACCTGAGATTTCTGATACCTTGAACAAGCGACCCCTAGAAGGTTTTCTACTAACAGCAATGTATGACATCATTTCCTTCCATCACCATTGATTCTGATTCTATTTTTGTCTTTGCCAATATTTGATTTTATTTCTTTGATAATAAGGATGGACTTTTAAATATTCTCCTTGATTCCTCTCTCTCTCTCTCTCTCTCTCTTCTGTGAACTGGATTCTTCTGTACACAGTGAGTCTCAGCACACTGAACTTTGAATCAGAAGTTACTTGGCCTGTCTTCCTCTGTGCTGCCCTAATTTTCTTGGCTTTCAAGATGTGATTAGTGGGCCAGATGTGCAGGTACTTGCCTATAATACCACACAAGGGAGGCTGAGGCAGGAGGATTGCTGTGAGTCTGAGGCCAAAATGGGCTATATAGTGAGTTCAAGGCCAGCCTGAACTACACAGTGAGACCCTGTCTCAAAAAAGACAAAACCAAACAAAAAACCCAAACAACCTCCCCCCAAAAAACCTTAAACAAACAAACAAACAAACAAAACCCAAAATGTGAATAGTGGAACTTCTATTTAGTTTTCTTTTTTCTTTTCTTTCTTTTTTTGGTACTGGGGATCAAACTCAGGACCTTGCGCTTATGAGGCAGGTGTGGTGCCACTGAGCAAATCCCCGACTCTATTTAGCCTTTTTCTTTTTTGTTCCCAAATGCAGTCAAGCATGATTATGCAGATTCTTTTTTAAATACTCACAGATTTTCTCTTACTGCTTTAGCTCTACAACCAGGACTCCAGTGTAAACCTGTCACATCCCACCAGAACGTCTTCTCAGTATCCAGAACTAGTGATGGTCTAAGCACACAATTTTTATTAATTATTCAAAAATGAGAATATTTTTGTATATAAATAATTTGGCACTTGTTAGCGTGTGTGTACATAAAGGCCAATTAACACTGCATATACACATGTATAAAGGGGAATCAAGCCATGCCTGTAATTCACTCTGGGATGCTGAGGCAGGAGGACAGCAAGTTCCAGCCCAGCCTGGACAACTTAGTGACTTAAGAAGAACCTGTTTCAATTTTTTTTAAAAAAAAAGTTAATAAGAAGCTGGGCATGGTGGTGAATACCTGTATTCCCAGCTACTAGGGAGGCTGAGGCAGGAGGATCATGAATGCTAGCTTGTGTTCTACAGAGGGTTCAAGTCCTGCCTGTTCTACAGAGTGAGGCCCTGTATATAAAAACAAGTGAGCAATTAAATAAATAAAGTTAAAAATAAATAGAAAATGCCAGGAATATAGCTCAGTGATAGAGCCCTTGCCTGCCATGTGCAAGGGCTTACGTATGATCGCCAGCACTGAAAAAAGAAAGATTAAATAAAACTTAGCATCCTCTCCAAATACATCCGCCCTCCACAGAGACAAACAGTACCCTGAACGTAATGTCCTTTAAATATAATTTCCATGTATCTCTTGTAGCTTTCTCCTATTTGCACTTACTCAGAATGATTTTGAAATTTAAATAAGTGGCATTATATATGCTTTTCTGCAACTCGCTCTTCTTGCTCAGCGCTATCCTTGAGAGATTTGTCCCTTGTCACAGTTCATGACCATGGCACAGAATACTCACATGTTTGAAACAGTACTCACCGGATGAAGCAAAGAGTTCCTGGGAGCGAGGGTCCAACTCTCGGCCAGGGAGAGGAGTCCTCGGAAAGACAGCCTCAAGTTGCAGCTTCCGTGGCATTTTATTCATAGAACCAGGAAGCAAGAAAAGAAAAAAGAAGGGCGCCTGGGCAGGAACTCACGTGGGGGCCGGGGAAGGACAGGAGACGGGCAGGGTGGCCTGTGACCTGACTGATGCCGGGACCGGTCTAATGATGAACCGGAGACTGGCAGGACAGGGCTACCTGTGAACGTCCAGCCAAGCGTTCCGCGGGGTTTGGGGCGTGTGGCCCCCAACATCCGTCACCTCTGCACACCCATCTCACAACACCTCTGGCCTTCGCCTCCGCTGTTCCTGCTCACACACAGGACTGTCGTGCGCTGAGTTTTGCGGCTGGGTGGGACCGCGCTGGGTAAGCGTCCCGTTTGTCTTTCCTGCCTGCACACCCGGCCCTTGGGTTGTCTCGGCTCTTACCTCCCCTGACCGTGGGCCTGTGCGCACAGGGTACGTTCTCCGGCAGCGCGACTGCTGCTCTTCCCTCCACTCCCGACCTCCCTGTCTCTGGATGTCAAACTGCCTTCCAGCGTGGCTGTGTGGACCTCTAGCGATTCCCGCTGTCCTAGGATCTGGCCAACACGTGGTTTCGACACATTTCTGAATTTATACCAATCTGGTAGATATGGTGTCTTGTGGTTTTAATTGCGCGTACCAAGTTACAAATGAGGTTTTAATGTATTGATTACCAATTCAGATTTCCTTTTCTACAAAAACCTTCAATTTGGGGCCTATTTTTCCATTTGCCTTGTGGTGCTGGGGATTGAACCTACGGCTTTGTCAGGCCACAGTGTGCTCCTTCACTGAGCTACACCCTCAGACCAGGGGTTTTTTAAGAGTAAAATTTTTAATATCCTGAATATTAATTCAGTGTAACTCATTATGGAATATAGTTATGCAAATGTAACTCTGGTATGATACAGAGTTCTGATTTGGCTCTCTTTTCAGAAAAACATTCTGTGTGATCTATGTCCTCTATGCTCAGGATTACATCTTACCTTCCACGTACTTGGCCCAGGATTTCCCAGCAAACATTTTCTTTAACTGATACATAAAATATATACATTGTACGTACCAATAGGATAATGTGATTTTTTTATGTATGTGTACGCAGTGTGATGTTTAAATCAGGTTAAATCTATCTATTCCTTCAATCATTTCTCATTTCTTTGGCAGGGTCGTGCTGTGTTGTCCAAGCTGGTCTCTTCAGCTCAAGTGATTTTCCTGCCTCGGCCTCCTGAGCAGCGGAGACTAGATTTTTAGACTCCATATAGGAGTAAGATCATGTGGTACTCGTCTTTGTATTCCTGGCTCGTTTCACTTTGCATAAGGATCTTGTGTTCCATCATGTTGTTCCAAATGACAGGATTTCATTCTTTTTCATGGCTGAATAGTATGCCATTGTGTATATGTGCCATATTTTCTTTATTTATTAGTAGATAGACATTTAGGTTGATTCCATACCTTGACAGTTGTGAATAGCTCAGCAAATATATTTATAAAGCAAGAAAAAAGAAAATGTTTTTTGAAAATATTTGTTATATCCCCCCCGTCAGGACTGGGCTTGAACTCAGGGCCTCACACATGCTAGGCAAATATTCTACCCAGAGCTACATTCCTAAGCCTTTTATAATTTTTAAATTTTGAGACAGGGCCTTGCCAAGTTGCCCAGGCTGACCTCAAACTTGTGATCCTCCTGCCTCAGCCTCCCAAGCAGCTGGATTACAAGTGTGTGCCACCACATCTGGTTAGCCGATCTTTCAAATAAGGTAGACATTGGCCACATGTCACTATTGCGTACTTAAAATGAGGCTAGTGAAACAAGGAGAAACTAATTTGTTAATTTTAATTAAAACTCCTCATGCGACTAGTATGTGGAGAATGGACAGCATGGAAATAAAGTTATCACTGGGACAAATCATGCAAATCTTCAATTTTTGAGACAGGGTCTCACTATGTAGTTGAGACTGACTTGGAGCTCACTATGTAGCTCAGGCTGGTCTCGAACTCACAGGGATCCTCCTGCCTCAGCCTCCCAAGTGCTGGGGTTATAGGCATGCACCACCACACTCGGCTTTTATTTTAGTGATATTTAATAATATTCTGATCTAAAAATATGTATGATCGAAGGGATCATGACATTTTCAGGGTGCAGCCTGACTCATGTGCAGGAGCTCAACGGAACAGCATGGTTCCCCTCACTGTCCTCTCCTGTTTTACCACAAAATCACCGTGAACCCTGATGGTCAACTTGGCCATCGAGTCAATGGGTGCCATGGAAATACTCCTCACCTATTTTAAGTTCAATAATTCTAATGTGTAACAAAGGTTTTTTTTTTCTCTATTAAATTAGGAAATGTAAAAGCGCTGTGTGTTGGGCAGAGACCCGAGCGGTAGAGAGCTTGCCTGTGTTCAATCTCAGCACTGCTGGAAAACAAAAAAAAAGGAAGAGAGAGAGAGAGAGAGAGAGAGAGAGAGAGAGAGAGAGAGAGAGAGAGAGAGAGGCAGGGAAGGGGAAAGGGGGAGAGGAGAGAGACCTGTAAGAAACACTAATTAAAAACCTGCCCGGACCCATTTTGCCACGGGTCCTCTGCACATTCCCCTCTCTTTGAAGAAATGGAATTTGTATCTCTGGAGCACGTAAGGCGGAATCTTCCTGACACCAGCGTGTGGATTTTTAACACCATCACGAGTCCGAATGGACCGCATGTTTTTCTGTAGTTTCTACCGAAGCTTCTAGCCTTTGCAAGCCCCTGTGCCTGGACTGATTTGAATACTTTGTTTCTTCCCCTAGGCTATTTACCCTCCTATCCTTTCTGCCTTCCAGCACCCTTGGATGTTTGAGTTTTGTAATTCTAGCTGTTGTATTTTGTGGATTTGTTATTTTTGTTGTTTTCTGTGAAGCACATACGTGGCTGTGGGAGGTAAAGGAGTATGGTGGCTCAGTTGCTCCTGGTCCCTCTCTTTATAGCCATCACTGTCCTGTTTCTTGTAACTCAGGTTGGGTTTTGGTCTCTGTTGCTCTACTGCAAAAAAGAAGAAAAAAAAAAGAGCTTGGAGAGATAGGACAGAAGGAAAGACCTCACAGCCAGATCAGCTAGGTTTTGAGGAATCATTTTCTTTCTTCCCCTTGAAGGGGAGAAAGCTTTTCTTTCACTGGTACGTTTAAAGCTCCCCAGCTGTGGAGAAGTACCGATTCTGGATAAGTGCCACCACAACAGAGAATGCTCAGAGAACCTGGACTTTTCATCTCTGAAGGGTAGAAATTTACTGTTGGCCACTGCCACGTCTCACTGGTGTTTCAAAGAAATAGCGGGTGCTGAAAATAGGAACTAAAGAGGTACACTTATTAAACCCATTAAACTTGTGAGTGGTGAGGATATTTTCTGTCATTTTAAGAGACTAAATATGGGGAGGGAAGGCAGACATCAGAACACTTGTACAATTTTCTTTTCTTTTTGTTTTTTGAGACAGGGTCTCACTATGTAGTTGAGACTGACCTGGAACTCACTATGTAGCCCAGGCTGGTCTCAACTCACAGCGATCCTCCTGTCTCAGCCTCCCGAGTGCTGGGATTACAGGTGTGCGCCACCATGCCCGGTACTTGTACAGATTTCAGTGTCACAGTTAAACGAGCTGGTTTCCCCCACACACAACCTGTCCTGCCCCCTCTGGAATGAGGAGCAGATCCTGGGGCTGAAACCCAGAGCATGCACAGCCAGTAGCCTGGTCCTGGGCCGTGTGCTCATTTCAGAGCAATCCTTCGCTGGCAAATGTGATCCATATTCACCCGGCACCACTCTGGTGTGTTTTCCACAGTCCTCTGCTCCTTCTGTCCTCCACAGTGAAGCTGAAGATCTACCTCAAACACAGGCATGACTTTCATCCCCTCTTTAAGATCTACCATGGTTCCCCACTGCTCACAGGCCAAGCCTAAATTACTAGATTTTACTTATGACTAAGACTTTATTCACCCCTTGAGTCTTTTCTTTCTCTGGGCCAGGGTCTACCAGTGTTGCCCAAGCTGGTCTTGAACTCCTAGGCTCAGGGAATCCTCCTGTCTCAGCCTCCCTAGCGGCTGTGACTGCAGGTGAGCATCGCTGCATCTGTCTTAGTCTAACCACCCCCACCATCCCTTGCATCTCTCAGCTCAGCTGTCAACTTCCAGTGGGTTCTCCAGAGCTCCACACTCATCTCCCGCAGGAAATGCACACATTTTTCTCACCTGTAAAGTTCTCTGCATTTTCTTGTCTTTCCCCACTGCTGTAGTTTGGATCACAAGTGTCTCCCTGGAGGACCTTGTGGTAAAGGCCTGATCCCTAAAAGTGATGTTATTGGGAGGTAATGGAGGCTTTAAGAGGCGAGGCCTAGTGGAGGTCTGTGGTTGACTGAAAGGCTTGTGGGTCCTGGTCTCTTCCTCTTTCCTAACTATGAAATGAATGGTCTTAGGTCCGTGGGCCCTGGCCACCTTGCTCTGTTCTCACGTAGTCCGTGGACTGACACCTCCAAAGCCATAAGCTGCACAATCCCTTCTCTTTGCAAGCTGTCATCTGAGATGTTCGTTACAGTGCAGCTGACTAACTGCACCCTTTCCTGGCTCCCTCTGGTGCTCCCTGTAACGTTTGTTGGGGACTCAGCTCCTCCCGGCCCTCAGCAGTGGTGGCTCTGTGTGTGCCCCGGTAGGGGACAGTTACACTGAAGGGACCCTTGGTTTTTATTTTTGATTTTTAATGGTAGTAAACTTTTATTAAAGGTGGGAAAGAAACAGGCTCTGCAGAGCGAGTTTGGGCCAAGTGAAAGTAGGAAAAGAAGTACACCTATGTCGTGGGCACGGGTCACCACGCAAGAGAGAACGGTGGCCTGAAGGGACGCTTCGGTTTGTGACACAGGTCCACTCTGGGGTAGCTCCACTCTCCTCTGGCCTACTGTGACTCTACTTATTCCTTTCCCCTGGCTGCTGCCCCCAGCCATGGACCCCTGAGGAAGGAAAAGATACATCTGAGCTCTATAAGTACACCCAGGGGCCATATTTTCTAATTCCATAGCTGCCCCCCCAAGCCCCATAACAAAACAAAACAGAAAGAAAGATTACTGGGGTGGGGTGTGGCTTAGTGGTAGAGCACCTGCAGACTCGGCAGGTAATCAAACCCAAATGACATACACATTTAAGTTTTGGGCTGTAGACCACGTTCTGGGCCCTGAGATGAAACTAGGGCCTCATGCATGCTGAGCGCGCGTTCTGCCTCTGAGCGGCACCCCAGCCCCAGAGTCGATTAGGCAGCATTGGAAAGGAGTCACAAAGCGCTTTGTCCTCTGGAAGCTTCAGGCATGTCTTGCTCAGCGAGTCATGAGTCTTCATCTTGAGGGCCCTCCCCTCAGGATGGGGTACCTTCTTATTCAGGCCTTCTTGTGTCCCTGCTGGGAACGAATGAACAAAGCAAAATCACCCGGGACCTGGGCACCTGGGATCATGTGGCCCAATGATGCCCTCTTCTCCTCGGCAGCAAGGCCCTTGACATCTTCAGGGCTAGACATTCTAAAGGTTTCTGAGGCTCTCTGATGTCAAATTGAGTGAAAGATGACTTCAGGGCAAAAGTCCCTGTCCATTGTGCTCCCTATTCTGTCTCACCGTCTGAAGTCGCCCTCAAGCAGGGGCTCTCACGCACAGGAACCACGACTGTTCAAGAAAAAGGAAAAGAGAGAAAAAAGAAGCTGATAATTCTCGTGAAAGTGTTCATCTTTTTAAAGGAAAGTTCTCTGAATCCATTAATCCAAGCAGCAATTGTTTATAAACATATTCCTTACATCTTCACCCTCCCCATCACCAACCAATGTACATAGCAACAGTAGGTTTTTAGGTAAACCTTGTCCTTGAGATGTGCGCAATAACTGCTGGTTAAAAAATGAGCCATCAGTCATTAGTGCAGATATTCCTCCTCCGCAGAAACTACAAGACTGATGAGACCTGCTCAGAATCTGTGTTTCCAGAGCTGTGAATTAATCAAAGGCTTGCAAGAGTCAGAGAAGCTTTTATTCAAGAAGAAAACCACTTAATATTGTTAATAACAGCAATCTCTATGGCATCTGAACTTGACACATTCCACTTTCTCCTTCCCCTGCTCCCCAGTAGCCTGGAAGACCAACAACCTTGTAGTCAGCAGCCTCTGGTCATGGGCTAGATGGGGTTGGGGTGCCCCGTGAGGGCTCCCCTCAGAGAATCGTCGTGATCCACCTGTTTGAGAGCCTAGGAGACTCCAGCTACAACTCCAACTCCTTTTCCGAGAGCAGTTGTTGAAAATAAGCTGTGGGAATTGTTGGGCACCACAGCCAGGGCACAGAGGAGCTGGCTAAAAACTTAAAGGAGCAACTAGAAAGTGAGGGCTTTGTAAAGCTCTGACAGTCCCAGGACTTAGAAGGCTTGGGCTGTCCTTGATCCTCTGCACAGGCAGATGGTGAGGGTGAAGGCAGAGCTGTGGACTGCCTGCTGGAGCATTGATGGCTCGTTGTAGGGCACATTCAGAGTCCCCGGGAGAGAATAAAGACTCACCTGTTTAAAGCGGTCACCAAAATCCTTTGTTCCGTTATTAGCCATGACAGAGCTAACCAAACATGAAGTGCAGTGGGCACATGTGACAAACGGTACAGGCTTTACGGAGTTAGCCCTGGAAGTCACAAAAGACATAGCAAGAGAAACAACAAATAGCTCTAACGAAACATGCTTGTACAATGTTCCACCAAACAGAGATGATTGATAAAAAGCTAAAAATTAGGACAAGAAATAGAAGTTCTAGAGTTAAACTGTGCAATGTACAATAACTAAAAGCTTCGTTAGAGAAGCTAAGCAGCAAATATGAAAAGAGGGCAAAGTGAGTCAGCGAATTTGAACATCTCTGAGACGATAAAGTGGCAATTATAAAACTGTCTTGGTAGGCTTATGTATAAAGATATAAATCCTATGATGATAGTAGCACAAAGGGGGAAGGATTCAAGCCATACGGGAGCAAAGTTTTATATTTGACTGCAATGAAAGTCACTGTTAATCTAAACTCAATTTTTATAAATTAAGATGTTAATTATAATTTTCAGCCAAACACTAAGAAAATAAGTAAAGAAACTACAAGAAAATTAAACTGGTTCACTTGAAAATATTTAGCACAAAAGAAGAGAATAACAGAGTGGAATAATAAAAAAAAAGGTACATGACATGTAGAAAAGATGGAAGACATAAACCCTACCTTATAAGTAATTATACTAAATGTAAGTGGATTGAATGCTGCACTCAAAAGGCAGGGATTGGCATGGTGGATACAAAACGTCCAACTATATACAAGAGACACATTTGGGAACGTAGAAATAGGTTGAAACTAAAAGGATGGAAAAGCATATAATAAGTTCACATAATCCGTAAGACAGCTGTAATAGAATAACAGAAAAAATACACTTTAAAATGAAAGCATTACCAGAGACAAAAAAAGAAATACTCATAATGATAAAAAGAAGACATGAAGGGTGTAACAATTATGAAAATGCTGGGCATGATAATTCAAGCTACTTGAGAATTTGAGGCAGGAGAATTGCAAGTTTGAGGCCCAGCCGGGCAACTTAGCAAGAACCTGTCTCCGAGTAAAAAGTAAAAAGGGCTGAGGATTTAGCTCAGGGAGAGAGAGGGATGGGGGGGGGAGGGAGAGAGAGAGAGAGAGAGAGACCTGAAACATATGAAACCAAAAAGTGAAGGGACAAATAGGCATAACTGGAGACATCATTATTTTACTTTCAAAAATGTTCACGACAATAAGGCAGAACATCGGCAATGAAACAGAAAATTTGAGCAACGCTGTCAATCAGCTGGACTGAACAGAGGTGCACAGAGCGCTCCCCAGCAGTAGAACACACGTTCTTACATACGTTCTTCTCAAGTACACACAGAAAATTCTCGGGGATACAGACAGGTCAGAAAACGTGGGCGTGTTTAAATTTTAAAAACGCGTTACAGTAAAGAGACATCGCCATCAATCCTCCTTCAAACCTTCCCCCTCACTTTGCGCACACTCATCCCATCCCTCTTGCTACTTCCTGAAGCAGTTCTGGACGTCCAGTTTCATGAGTGTCTTTATGAAGAGTGATTAAAAAAAAGAAATACAGTGAGTGCCGCTGCTGGGCGCCCTCCAATGGAAAGGCGGGCTTGTGAACACGTGACGGTATGTCCCCATCTTCCTTGCTCTCTGAATTCGGCACTGTGTGACTTTCACCTCTTTCCTGAGGTCAGGATGATCCTGAAAGGGAAGTGCTTTGGCTCAATTCAGGACATCAAGGCAGCCACGACAGTTCAACTAAAGACACTTAGGAAGGAGGGCTTCCAGAATTGCATCAGAGAGTGACAAGAACAATGAAATAAATGCGTCTAAAACGAGGGAGAACATTTTGAGGGAAATTAATGGCAATGTGTCTTTTATCAGTAAAAAATATTCAGATATTCACCTTATTTCCATCACAGCTCATAGCATTAGGCTATTTATTAAAACATGTTTGTGGATTTAAAACTATTAAAATCATGCAAACCATGCTTTCTTACTACAAAGCAATGAAATTTGAAATTTGTAACAGAATAAAAGTTAAGAAATCACACATGGGTGGGTATTTCATTTTCTTTTGTTGGTTTGTTTGTTTTCCTCATTGAGTTAATTGGTACATTTTAGGTATACGGTACAGTTGCATTCATTATTGGAATCTTGTACCTTTACAGGACAGGTGGTATTTCATTTTCTGATACCCTCTTCAATCTCTTTTTCCAGAGTCCTAGAGTTTTCATTATAGAGGTCTTTCACTTCTCTCGTTAGGTATCGGCTTTTTAAAAAGCTATCATGAACAGGATTATTTCCTGACTTCTTTCTCAGTGAGTTCATTGTTGGCGTACAGGAATGCTATTAACCTTTGTGTGATGATCTTTGCTGAATGATTTTGCCACTTTGCTGAATTTATTAGTTCTAAGAGTTCTCTTATAGTTTTTGAGTCTTCTATGCATAGGAGCATGTCATTTGCAGTACGGGCAATTTGACTTCTTCCTCTCCTGTTCATCTCTGCTTTTGTTCTTTCTCTTGCCTGATTGCTCTGGCTAAGTCTGAGGACTGCACTGGGCAGAGTGGGGAGAGCGGGCACCTGTGCCTTGCCCCGGATTTCACAGGGAAAGCGTCCCATGTTTCCCCATGTGGTCTCGTGTTGGTGGTAGGCTTGGAATTACACAAATTGCTGTACCTGCTAGAGGGCATTTGAAAACACAATCTTTTTAAGAAGGATAATCACAAAATTTATTGTTAGTGGTCCTGAGATTTTAAAGGCCCTTAGGTGACATTAACTTTTTATGCAAACCCAGAAAGCCCTACATTAGTTCCCCTTCAATGTTGGTTTTACTAAATCTTTGAGCTCTGCTCACTGTGCTGCACAGAAGTGGGAATGTTCACTTTATTGTGAAGTGGAAGCTGGAAAATAACCAGGACAGGGCACTTGACTCTGGTGACTACCAATGCCCTTTCTTTGAATGTTGCCAGCTGAAGGCCTCAGAGCAGCTGCCCTGGAGAGCAGGCGCCCAGCTCATTCATGCCCATGATCTGGAAAGCGTCCAGGAGCTCATGTGTTGTCCCAAGGAGGGCGTTGAGCAGAAAGATCTCCTTCCAGTGTGGTGATGGATTGTTCTGAGAATAGAAAATCTTGGTGTGGAGGCTAAACAATGGCTACTGGATTTGGGGCAGTGCTTATGTGATCGGATCGGATGGAGGCCATGTGGGATTCTTTCCATGTTCTTGGGGTCGAAACAAAGAACTGGACAAGACATAGAAAAGGCAATGTGGGTGTACATTTATTGAAGGCAGAATAGAAGTCCACTCTGCAGGGGGACAGTGAGCTGGTTGAAAGGTTCACAGTGCCCCAAGGACAAGGGGAAGGTTTTTTTGTTCCAAAATTCGTGGATTCTCTCTCTTTTATGTCAAGAAGGCATAAAAGAGTCATCCGAGCTGGGCGTGGTGGCGCACACCTGTAATTCCAGTGCTCAGGAGGCTGAGGCAGGAGGATTGCTGTGAGTTCAAGACCAGCCTGGGCTACATAGTGAGCTGCAGGTCAGTCTCAACTACATAGTGAGACCCTGTCTCAAAAAACCAACCAAACAAATAAACAAACAGAGTCATCCTGTCAAACACTCACTTAGCACCATGCCATGTAAACTGTCCTGTCAAACAGCTCATTTGGCTTCTTGTTGCAGGTAAGGAAGAACCAAAATTAGTGTCTTTTGACTGGTTGTGCCCACACACAAATGAAGGACTGGAAAGAGCATTTCCTAATTGGCGTTGTGAACAGCACCAGATTCAAATGAAGGATGGAAAACCCGTATTTACAGCTGCATAACTCTAACAGGTAAATCTTGGAAGCAGCCCGCGTACCCATGAACAAGTGGATAAAGGAAACATGGTACTAACACACGGTGGAGTACTACTCTGCCACAAAGAGGGAGAAGCTTGAGTCGAAATGTGGGTCAAAAGAAATCAGACACACAAGTTTAAATATCACGTGGTTTGTCTTACACGAGAAGCCCGATTGTAAATAAAGAGCAAAGTGGTGCTGGGAGTCTCGTGGGCGCAGAGCCTTTCTCACAGTGGGTGGCGACAGCGGCACAGCCCAGAGCGAGTGCACACTGAGCCTCCGCCGCCCAGCTGTAGGAGGCGGCCCGCTGTGCTGGTGCCTTCACTCTCACCCTCTGCCCTTCTCCCTTTGCTGGCACCATGGCTGATCTGCGGGCTGAAGAACAGATTGCTGAATTCAAGGCAGCTTTCTCCCTACCGGATAAGGATGGTGACGGCACCACGACAACAAGGGAGTTGTCCTGAGATCAAGGGGTCAAAACCCAACAGAAGCTGAACTGCAGGATAGGATCGACAAAGTGGATGCTGATGGGAACGGTGCCATTGACTTCCCTGAAGCTTTGACTATGATGGCCAGGAAAATGAAAGAGACAGAGAGCGAAGAAGAAATCCGCGAGGCATCCTGAGTCTTTGACGAGGATGCAAATGGTTCCATCAGGGCAGCAGAGCTACGTCATGTCACGGCAAACTTAGGAGAAAAACCAACAGTTGAAGAAGTAGGGGAAATGGACAGAGAAGCAGATACTGATGGATATGGACTCGTCAACTACGAAGAATTCCTTTGGAAGATGACTGCAAAGTGAAGGCCTATTTTCAACTGCTTTTGCCCTCCTCTAGAAGAGTCAAATTGAATCTCTTACCTTTGTGGAAAAAAGGGGAAAAGTTCATTCATTCATTCTGTGTCTGTATAGCAAAACTGAATGTCAAAAGTCCCTTCTGTCCACACACAAAATCTGCTTGTACTCGTTGGTGGTCCTGTCCCCTGAAGATCAAGCCACACATCAGTTTTACAATAGAAATACCTGTGCTACCTTAATGATAAGGAAGCACTTAGTGGACTCCCTTAAAGATCCCTCTGCTAATGAGGAATACAGTGCTCGGGCTGGCCAGTTTTGCATGTGTGCGGCTTGACAGTTGAACCCAGTCAAGCATTCCTATTAAAATCGAAAAATGAAAAACAAATTCAAAACCTGTTCAGTTGGGCTCAGGTTCAGTTTGTCAATATAAATTGTCATGGCTGGTTTACTGAAAACAGGCACGTTTACAGTTGGTTCACCTCAGTGTGATGTGCAGAGAATGCGTGAAAGATAAACCGCTGAGATGCAGCCCTAGGAGGAGGATGGTCCTCTGATGCTCCCCTGGGCTCCCACCCATGGTGACAGTGACCCGTCCTGGCGGCGTGTCCACATGTGTTGGTTTAGCAATGTCTGCGTTGTACCAAAGTGAAATGGGTGTCAGGCTGTCACTCTCACACAGATTTTCAGTAACAGATCTTTGACAGGGCACATCTTTGGATTCTCTGTTTTTAAAACCTTCTGGGACTGAGGATTTAGCTCAGTGGTTCCGGTACCTGCCCCCAAAGTGCAAGGGCCCCAGTTCAATGCCGAGTACTCCCACCAAAAAAAATAAATAAAAAATAAATAAAACCTTCTGACGCATGACTTGGAGCCAGCAGAGTAGGCTGTGGCTGTGGACTTCAGCACAACCATCAACACCAGTGTTCAAGAAATTATAATTGCATTCCAATTGGTAAATGTCAGTCTTTTTTTCCAATAAAAAAACCATTAAGTAAAAATTAAAAAAAAAAAGAGCAAGATAAAAACGGACAATAGGAAGTGCAGAGGTGGATCTTTCTCAAATGGGAAAGGGATCAAGAGATGGAGCAGGGAGGAATACAGGATGAAAGGGAATGATGATGTGTATGTATTTGTGCCACCTCCACACAGGAAAATGACCATTATGTATTGCACACATAGAATAAAAAAGGTTAAAGAAAATAGCATGTTTCTGACTGATCCAAAGTGGCACTGTTCTGACCGATTCCGTGTGTGGGGATGGTGGTTCACTGTGTTAGGAGTGTCCTTTCTGCTAGGGGTGTCCCTCACCCTATTACCCTGTCTTACTTATGTGTTGGAGACAGTACTGACTCCTCCTGTTTTATTCTTCCCATTATATTCACTGTCCACACAGTAGCTAGAATAAAAATTAGAATTGAGACCATGTTAATTTTCCTAAGTGCAGTGCTTTCCACTGCACTTAAAACCCATTGTCCTTACAATGGCTTAGAAAGCCCTCCCAAGACAGCCCCTGACTGTATTTCTAGCCTCATCCTGACTTTTAATTCCTTTTATAACAAATTTAAAGAAAAAAGAATTGGAGAGAACTATAGGTTTCAAGAAACTGAAGAGACCTATAAACCAATGCAAATGTATGGATTCTGGTTGGCTTCTAAATGGAACAGAACAACTCACAAAAAATGTTGAGACAGAATAATTTGAACAGGAGTTGAATATTTGCAATAAGAATTATTTTGGGCAAGCTGAGGCAGGAGGATTGCTGAGAGTTTGAGGTCAGCCTGGACTACATAGTGAGTTTAAGGTCAGCCTGAACTACATAGCAAGACCCTGTCTCAAAAAAAATTATTTTCAAGTTTATAGGTGTTATTATTATATTTTCTTGAGAGTCCTTATCTTTTAGAGCTATATACTAAAATACAGATAGAATAACATGGTATCTGGGATTTGCTTCAAAATAATCTAGTGGGTAGAGGCAGGAGCCAGGGTTGCCCGTGAGGCAGGAAGTGCTGAAGATGAGTGGTGAGCTTATTATCCTTTTTCAGCTGGGAGTTTATTATATTATTCTATTCTATCCTCTTTCCCTTGGGTCCTTCTTTGAAAGGGTTTTCTCAGAAGAAAACAGTGGGGGAACCGCATCTGCAAAAAATGAGCAAGAGAGCAAAATCAATTTGCTTCAGTGGGGAAAGCTCTGAATTTAAGCTTTACTGTTAATTTGTTTCCATACTGATTTAGTTTTTGATTTAACAATTCTGTTTCCATTTATGTGGCTTATTAAAAAGTTCTGTAAGCATCTAAAACAACCATCCCTTCTCTAGTGGAAGCCTGGCTGTAATTGTCCACTTTTCTATTGCCAATTTTTAAAAATTAGCTGAATTAATGTGACCAGCTCAAGAATTTACTGCTTTCATCCTTATTCATTTATTTAATGAATACTGATAGACATTCTACTGGGAGCTAAGGAGACACTGTCACGTGACCGAAGTATGAGTGCCCACGGGAATACACAGGAAGGGCCTGGTGACGTAAGAAACTTGGCATATAGAGAGACAGAAGTCAACTGGGCTGGGACGAAGTTGGAGAGGCCATCAGAGATGTACCCAAGGCCAGAGCTCATTGGCCCTTGAGACCACATGAAGTTTGTGTTTTTAAGTGCATTGGCAAGCCACAAGAAAAGCAAACTGTGGCCTTTTCCCCTAGCCTTGCTCTCCTTCTCAACACTGTGTGGACAAGGGGTTGTTGAGGGGCAAGAGTCCAAGGAGGCAGCACTGATGCTGCACTGCCCTAAATCTGTGTCCTTCAGTTCTGACTTCACCTGGGAATTCTCCTTGCAGGTAAACATGGGCACTATAGGTTATAGCCCAGAGGAGGTAAGAACTCTAAACTCTGTGTAACATAAGTGACCGGGATGGAAGAAAAACCCAGGTCAGGCCAAAAAGAAAGAAAAATTAAGAAAATGCTTTGTTTCTTCTTAGAAACCTTTAATGTGACTGGGGCTTCTTGAAACAATTACCTTAGTTCTTTTTGAATAAGTCTTCTGAGCAGTCCCAAATACTACAGTACCCAACTTTCCTGGCTCGTTGGTGTTTGTATAAATTCTCCCTCCCTAGGTCTGAGCACTGCTAGATTCAATACCTGACTGTACTTTGTATTTTTAAGAAACTCTGTTTTTCTTTTCTGGGTCGTAACTCATTTCATTGAAAAACTGGCAAGGTCTTTGATGAAATGCTACAGGGGGCTATGAGAATTAACTGAAAGTCTTAAGTTAAAATAACAGGCTTCTAATGAAGCTTCTAGGAGTAATGAAAAGTCAGAATGTTTTAATGAGTACTACTAGGAGGATTTATTTAGCTTCGCAATGCAATTTCCATTACCATTAATTAGCACTCAGAGTGGTATAGGCCCAGACTCAGCTCTCTGTGGCTGCTGACCTTCTCTGTAGTTGCTGGCTGTTTAAGTTTGTGTGAATGATCAAGAACTGATAACTATGCAGAAAATCATCCCTGGAAAACTTTCCTAAGACCTGCATTTGGGGCCATCAAGCAGGCCAGTGGAGCCAGAGTAATGTCTTTCTCACCTTTTGCTTAGCTATTAATCTTTTTTTCTTTTTTTTTAACCACTACAAGCCTTTATTGTAAGGACAATCTTCTGGGTCATCTCCAATCAAAGGAGAGAGAGCAATACAGCTGAGACAGGGAGCGCTTCTTACAGGACTGGGGTGTGGAGCTTATAGGAGCTGGGGTGGGATTGAGTGATGTAGTGGCTGGGAGTGGGGGAGCTTTGACATCACTAGGAGGGGCTTGTGTCATCACTAGTTACCAGGAAGTAGTGAGTATCAGGTTACTCTCTTGGTGGGAAAAGAGGCATGATGGGAAGAAGAAGGCTGACCTTTAGCGGGAGAAGCCATATTTTTAGGTGAGAAGCAGGGCATTATGGGAAGGGGGAAGGCTATTCTTTTGATGTAGTGACCATCTTAAGGTGAGGGAAATCTAACATTCCAGGATTTTGTTTGATGGTTATTGGTCAAAGGTCTCTTCTTTTGGAGCTTCTTCAAGCTGACAAAGGGGCAAACATTGGGGCTAAACCTGGATTTGGTGGGGGCAGCAGTAGGTGGGGGCTTCTTCGCTCTGCCACAGTGGCCAATACCCCGCCATAACAAGTTCTGTGACTGTCGGGTTGTTAAATGCCCTCATGCATTCCTGCAAGAAAATTTGAAAACAGCAAAGCAGACAGGGCCTTATTATGATTAAAAGACATATACAAGCCAGTGGGCCCAACAAAGGAAATATCCAAGGCCTAATTTGGGGAAGCCAGGAATAGCTCTGGTCTACTCCCCAACAATTCCATCATGTCTTTCGCTCTTCAATGCATTGCTGTAATTATTTAACCTTTGCTTTAACAACCCCTGACTGGTTAACAAAATAACAGCATTATTCACCTAGCACCTGGTATGTTCCCTCTTAGACCGCTGTATGTCAAGGGCCCTTCTATTTTGTAACATGACTGCTGCTAAAAAATTTATTTGATCGTGTACTGTATTTAAAGACTGGCTTATTTTATCCATGTCTTCTGAAATCTCTATGGACAGGGCCTGATAGAAATGTGTGGATGTAGAAATGCCTGCTATCCCCGTTGCCATCCTGGTGAGGACTCCCACTCCCATTAAGGAGGGGACTAGAAGGGGAGCTGCCCTTTATCTGATTGCGTTCTATGGGAGAACTTGTTTATACATCTGGGCTTTTGTATAAGTGGTCATGGGAGGGTTAAAGAAGGATGTGTAACAGAAAACGTCAGACTGATTAAAGCATCAGAATGCTTTTTTTTTTTTTTGGCACTGGGGACCGAACTCGGGTCCTTGCAAGGCAGGCGCCAGAACCAGAGAGCTAAATCCCCGGCCCCAGAATGCCTCTTGATTACATATGAAGTACAGCCATTGGACAGGCAGATCAGATACTCTTCTGAGATAAAGAGGGAGCAAGCAAGGCAAGTGATGTTGTCATTTTGCCCCATGCATGTTAAGTTAGTGGTTTGTGTAGGGAATGGGAGACCCATAGCAAAGGGTCCCAGAATTGTGGATAAATTGCCAGTATTTGAGACAGACAGGTTAAAATTGAGGGGGGCAGGAATAGGAGTGAAAGAGCAGGGATAAATGGACATACACATCCAATAGTCTGAGATATTGACAGAGAGATAGTGGAGGGTGGTATTAAATAGGTGTTGTAACCTTTCTTGAGACTGGGTTATCTGGTTTACCACTTGGAGATCTATCCCTTTATAAGGAGGTGGTGTGGTGGGCCTCAAAAATCTCTCTATGGCTAGTGCCTGTTTATTGACTGCCTCTTGGTTATTCTTTTCTGCTGGGTGTTTAAGACCAAGTTCAAGTGAGACCTGTGTTAATTAATATGAACATCTTGCTATCTGTCGAGGTCAGTGACTAAGTCTCTTCAGGCAGTATTTTAGAACCACACAAAGAGCCTCTCAGCTCTTCTGTCAGTGTCAGCCATTAGGATGGGCCACAGCCTTGCTTGACCAAGTTGCTTTCAATGAAAGCATGGGAGACTTTTTCTCTTGGTGACCCTCCTTCGGCACATGTTACATTTGCGCTCTGTTGTGCAGCAATCTCCCTTCTCAGGAGGTTGGGTGACTTACCAAAGATGTAAGGTGTTGTATAAATGGTTTCTTCATACCTGAATCTTTGATGAACTTGGAGGGCCAGGGCCAAAATATTGGTGGTCTTCTTAACCCAGTTACCTCTTAGTGTTGGTCTCTGCACTTTGGTGGTTGAACACCCAGAAGAGAAGATCATTGACATCAGTAGTACAGTAGGAGCTTAGCTATCAGAACTTTATCTGGATAGAAAGCGCCCTGGAATCTGGATGAAAAGGTTATTGCCATAAACGATATGTTGGGAGGCCCTGAAATCAATGACCACTGTGGATGCATATCATCAACAATGGCAAAGGTAAAGACTCCCGATGAGGTCCTGGCTCAGCAGATGTGGTCTGGAGGAGATGGCGGGAAGGCCAATCGACCCCATCCCGTGGGGAGTGTCACTTAATCTATCACCTTCCTCCTGGGTTTCAGCACCAGATACGTCAGGTAAAAAAAGCCAAAAACCAAGACCAGACCAGAACTGCTACAAGCCTTTATTGTGGGGATAATCTGCTGGACCATCTCCAACCAAAGGAGAGAGAGCCCTTAGCCATTAATTTGCAGAAAACTAGGTGTCTGTTGGAAGATAAAGACAGGCTGGGGCACTCAGATAGCAGATCCTGGGGAGAGACCTGCAGTGGTAACCACTCTAATTAGTCCTTCACACTTTGGGAAACTGCTTGCTCAGGATATAAATGTGGAAAGATCGCAATTATAATTGAGTTGGTTCTTCTTGTAGCCAGTTCTGGAAATAAAACTCTTCTCTCTCAGATATTCTTCCTCTTGGCTTATTGGCTTTGAGGGAAGCTGGACCAGTAACAAGAGTAATCTACAGAAGATAACCAAAGAATTAAGTATTTGGTAAATATTTAACTAGATTGCTCAGTAAATTAAATGAAATACATCTTTGTTTTGAGACAGGGTATCATTACGCAGTTCAGGCTGGACTTGGACTTATGATATAGCCCGGGTTGACCTTGAACTCGAAGTGATCCTCCTGCCTCAGCCTCCCAAGTGCTGAAATTACAGGCATGTGCCACCACACCTGGTTTGAAATACATTTTGATTTTTTTAATTTTGAATCAATTAACAAGGAATGTATGACAAAATAATCAGGGTATTGCTAATATTTTACAAGAAGTTTTGTGTTTGCAAACCGAACTCATTGGTGAGGATTTAAATGAGTGGTAATCTTAGTGTTCTTGAAGGTGTAAAGAGAAAAGACACACACTTTTGAACACAGCTGATGAGAGGATAGATTGGTATTCCCTTTAGGAAGCACTTAGCCATATCTGTCAAACATTTAATGTCCCATCCTTCATTATAGCAGTTCCGTATCTAAGACTGGATCCTGTAGAAGCACCCCCAACGATACACAAAGAAACACAGAAAATTTTCAATGCAGCATTGTTTATAATAGAGAAATCTGAAATAGATTAAATAACTTTCCAGACAAGCTTGGGTAAATGGACAATGCTACACAAACACAATGGAATACCATGGAATGACTAAAAGAATAAAGCAGATCTATATACAGAGGCATAGAAATATGCCTGTGCTGTATTTTTGAACTAAAAAAATAAATAGTATCAGAAAATCATATGTCTTTAAAAAAAGTCATGATGAATGCGTATATATTTGGATTTACATAGAAAGCGTCACTTCTTGCTGAAGCTTACCACGGGACCCTTTTAAAAAAACTGCACCACCCCCAGCTTGTCCTGCCAACCTCTGTTATCTGGTTTTGCTTGGTTTTCCCAAAGCTCTTAGCACTCTCTTAAGAGCCTTAGGCCCTCTCAGTCTTGGTATACCAAGAAGAACAACCGATTAGCACAACTATGCCACCTTGTTTTAATCAGCAGTAAGAAGAGCATCAAATAAAGCCTAGAAGATGACAAACTGTGGTAACCTTAACCTTATGAACTAGATTTGTGGTTATATAACAAAATCTACACCGAACCAGAAGTTTGCATGTAATACATAAGCCCTTAATATAGCAATTTTGCCCTTAGGGGAAAAGATTTTAAAAGGGTTAGGGGGAAAATAGAGAAATAGAAGAAGAGAAAGAGATTAGAAGCAAGGCTGGAAGACAAATGAAGATTGCACAAACAGGCAAACTGTTGAAGAAAAGGAAAGAAAGAGAACAGGAACAGAACTGAAGAGCAACAGCAACAAAAAACTTGGAAACAGTGTTCAAGTAATCAAGAAAAAACAAAACAAGAACCAGAAAAGAGGAAAAAAAGAAAGGAAAAAGAAAAACAGTCCAATGCAAGGTGTGCGTGTGGCGTTGGTGGTATAGTGGTGAGCATAGCTGCCTTCCAATGCAAGGTGTGTCTCTGCTGTCCCTGGTAGATAATATGGGTAGACAAGAGTCTGGAACGAAACTGATTAATCCCAGCAAGCCAGCTGCAGCTTCACGGCAGTGTAGTGGATAATCCCGGCCTGCCTGCACGTTTAGCTCCACTGACATTCAGGCTGGTTTCTGACTATGAGGCTGGAAATAGAATGTTTGAACCTGCAATAGTCCATGTGCCTCGTGCTGGAACTCGGCTCCCTGAGTGGAGCTCCCTGAACTCGGCTTCCTCACGGAGACACCAGGAGCCAGATGGGGCCACTAGTAACTGAGTTCCGAGCTCAGTTGGCCCCCCTCCAAGATGGCTTCCGGCCTGTCACCCTCTCCATGGTGACAAGCACTTTAATGCCATATAAATTATGACTGAATGTTGCCTTTCTCCTGATAGAATGCATACCATAAGGACAAAGAGCTTTGTCTGCTTTGTTCATGGACTGTCCAAGAGTCTAACTAGTATACTTCCTGGCATGTAGCCATCACTCAGCAAGTGTTTGTTGAGTGATGAATGAACGGATTCTGGGGGAAAAGAATTAAAGGAAGAGTACTTCCCTTCATCCTTTATACATACTTTACTGATAACATTTTCTTACAATTGTGTTTTATCTTTGTTATTTAAAATATATAACATATTAACATAATTATAATGTAATTATAACATAACAGAATTATAAGTTCTATCTTTGGTTTTTGAAAAGATTTTCACAAATATACGGTGTCACGGGTGGAGTTAATAGAACCTTGATTTTATTTTTTGGGGAAATGAAGGATGTGTTCAATAGGAGTCCTAGCCATTGTTAAGAACCTCACAGGAGGCCGAATATGCCTGGTGATAGCAGTGTAGAATCCACGCTTTAGAAGTGAAAAGTTAGTTAAATTTTCAGTGTCTTTATTCTGTGTAAAAGTCCATCCACTCAGTCTTCTTCCTTTGTTAGACCATTAGCTCCTTGAGGGCAGGAGTTGAGTCATTTAATTTTTTATTCCTCCAGGCAAAGTTCACATCTCTCCCTTTCTAGAAATTCTCCTTCCTGACCTAAAGTAACCTCTCATTTTCTACTCCTGTCCAGTGGAACAAAGAGTGGCTGTTTTCTTGAATAACCCAGATTTCAAATTCTCAGACCATTTTTAGTCTTATAACATTCTCGCAATGTCCTAGTAATTCAAGAATTTTAGTATCCAGGCTACAGCTCCTAAAAATCCATTAGTCCATTTTTGTTGTTGATGTTGCATTAACAAAATACCCAAGGCAGGCTACTTTATAGAGAAAAGAGCTTTATTTTTTTTTCCTTTTTTTTGGTTTTTGAGACAGGGTCTCACTATGTAGTTGAGACTGACCTGGAACTCACTATGTAGCCCAGACTGGTCTCAAACTCGCAGTGATCCTCCTGCCTCAGCCTCCTGAGTGCTGGGATTACAGGCATGTGCCACCATGCCCAGCAAAAAAACTTTATTTGGGCTCCTGGAGGCGAAGGTCAAGGGGCCTCATCTGATGATGTCAAGAGAGTCAAAGTGTGTGTTTCTGTGAGGTCATTCTCCTCTCTCCCTTTTCCTTATACGCTGCCAGGACCCAGCCATTGGCACCACTCCGATTGCCTCATCCATTCCTGATCACTTTCTGAAGGCCCCTACCTCTAGATACCGTAGTCAGAGGGTTTCCTCCCTCTTAATACCGTTAACACATGACTTTGGGGATGAAGGTCCAGCATGAGTCCAGGAGGGTAAACCATATCCAAATCACAGCAGTCTCAGTAGCCCCAAGAAGGGCCACCAGCATACATCATGAAGCAGGAGGTAGCATAGTGCATCATGGAAAGAGTATAATCCTCGAGATCAGGTATCTGGGATCCTAATTACTAATGAGTTATCTTGGACGACTTCCCTGAAAAACTAGGAACTCTCACAGCTAATTTGCAACAAAGTTGTGAAGACTAAATGAAATAATATACATCCACCCCCTACTGTATATAGTGTCATGAAGATAGAAGATGCTTAATAAATGGAATTATTCCTATTTATCAGGAAGTAATAATAGAGACATCAAAATTAAGGATGTGGATATGCACGATGGAATATTATACAGCTATGAAAAAAGGACAAAGTTTTGTCACTTGCAGCACCATGAATGGATCTGCAGGATATTATATTAAATAAAATAAACCAGGTGAAAAAAGATAAATGTCATTTTTTCACTAATTTGTGGAGTTTTACACTTGATCTTAGCCAAAAGGCTGAGAAGCGATCATTTGTGGAGTCTTAAAAGTTGATGGCACTGAAGTAGAATAGCGTAGAGGTCACTAGGAAGAGTGGGGTGGGATGTGGGTACCAAATACATTGTGGGGCGGAGACAGTTTAGTTCTAATGTTTTGTAGCACAGAAGAGTGAACGACCGTCTACAACAATTAATTATACTTTTCAAAATAACCACAGAACAAGAGTTTCAAGCTTCTCCCCATATAGAAATGATAATATTTGAGGAAATAAAAATGCTATTGACTTCAATTTGATCACTATACATTGTATTCTTGCATTGCATTATAATAGTGTATGCTATGTGTAATTACCAATATTATGTCAGTTGAGAAGGTTTTAAAAAGAACTGCTGCAGTGGTCACTTTCCATCATTGGCACAAAATACTTGACACCTGCTCAGGGCTCAGGGGGTTCAGCCCATGGTTGGTTGGCTCTAAGGCGGAAACAGCGTGGTGGGTGGGCAGAGGAAAGCTCTCCAACCAGGGCAGCTGGGAAGCAGAGAAAAGGGAGGAGCAAGTCAAGAAAAGGAGGGTGAGTCACACCCCAGGGACCTGCCTCTTCCTACCGAGTCCCAACAGCATGTTCAGCTATGAACTCATCAGTGGATGAGACTAGTAAGACACCCCCAAGATCCAGTGGTTTCCAAAGCCCTACCTCTGAATGTTTGAGAATCCGGGAGAACCTTCAGATCTGAATCATCACAGTGTTCTCTGGTTAACTTTTTATGTCTCCAGAATCTTTCTTACAGATCAGATTTTAAGTAGCTCAAGGGAGATTTGTTTTCTCATTGAGTTTATTGGTACTTTTTAGGTATACATACAGTTACATTCATCATTGGAATCTTGTACCTTCACATGACAGGTCTTGGTTCTCATTTTTCCCCTTACCCCTTCCCCTCCCTTCACCCCCTCCTCCCTTCCCTATTTACAAATACTTTATTTCCATTTTTTCATTTTCTCATTTTTTTTCTTTTCAAGGGAGATTTTTTAAAAAAATTTTTTTTATTGTGCCAGGAACAGTGATGGGCATAGTACATGGTTTTTGATCGAATTCAGTCAGAGGAGAAGTCTGGCCTCTGGTATTAGGCATCAAGAACTCACCTCAAACCCATTCTGGCGATGGTTGAGGACCTGAGTCGCCAAACATGTTTACTGAGGGCCGCCAAACGATGAGCCCTGTACTAGGTACAAGAAGGTAGTGGAGTTGGGAAGGAGGAAGTGTCTGTCCCGAAGCTGCTTACCACCAGGAGGTCAATTACACATACTTTTCCTGCTGTTTTTGTGAGTGTAAATCACAGCGCTCTCATCCGTTTGCAGGAGTTCTGCCATATTTTGTAGGAGGACCAATTTACTTGACACCGGATGTGCTTGGCATTAGAAACAGGGCAGGAATCCTGTTTTCAAAGAGGGCACAGTTAACCGTCGGACTCTCTGCCAAAGCAATCTTCCCTCCCCTCCCTTAACCTCCCAAGGAGACAATTGGCTGCATTTGGAGCAGATGCCTGCTTGGGAGTGGGCAGCAAGCCGTGGGCAGCCTGCTCGTCTAAGTTTAGGCCAGAACTTTGTGTTTTTTATTATATTAATTAGTGTCTTGGCGAGGGTAAATGGGATTTTTAAACCAACGGGGGTTTTGCTGATCCCTTAATTTGTAGCTTGTGATAGCTCTTTTGTTTTTGTTTCTGTTTGATTCTTCCACTCATTAAACACTCGAATCTAGCATGAGCTGTAGTTCCCAGCCACGCTGGATCTTTAGGGAGTAATGCATGGAGGGGGCAGCTCTGCTGAGGAGGGCAGAAGCACTTTGTCTTTGCCACTGGCTTGAAGGTGGCTGCTAACCTTATTTTATGCACGGAGATAGATGTTCAACTTGGAAATGAGCTCTCAGGGAGAAGACCGCTCGTGGCTGGTGCTTTTGAACGATGCATAGAATTCGGCAATCTTTTCCACACTTTTAGATTGTGCACTTAAAATCCACCTGCCATGAACGTGTTGGGCTGGTGAAGAGAACATGGAAGGAAATGGAAAGGGAACCAACCCTCAGGACCGGAGGTGGAAGGAGAGTTTGTGCTGTCCCTGAATGAACTTCCGGTATTCTCAGCACTATGGAGGACATAGATGCTTATCTATCCCTCACCACAAGGATCTTGGTTACTAAAGCTCAGTCCACTGCAGTTGGATTGGCTTCTTTCTTAACATGAAGCCTTTTGCTTCCTCTCCCCTCAGAGTATTCACAGAGTGAATTCACAGAGTGCTAGATAGGCAGATTTTGTCCCCCGCCATCTAGCACCTACCCCCCTACAAAAAAAGGAAAAGGAAAAGGAAATAGCTTATGACTTAAAATAGATTACTTTTTGGACATTCAACAATTTTCAAAAAGATAAGACCTGGAAGTGAGATGGGAAAATGAAGCCCAACCTTTCTATTTCTCCTTTGAAGAGAGCGTGTAAGCTCCTCGGGGAACAGCTCCCCCTTCTGCACCGCAGTGACCCAACAACCAGCTCCAGAGTCCTTCTGGGACAGCGACTGGGCAGAGACGTGGGCTGGTCTGGGGCCCGCTGCTGTCACCTCTGAAATCCCCAATCCCCAAGGCCCTTGAGGGACACTAAGGTGCAACCTGGAAACCGCTTGAAAGCAGAGGCGACAGAGTGGTTTCCGTGGGAAGGGTGGCGGTTGCCAGGGTGGCGGTGTAGTGGCTGCCAAAGGCTTCAGGTGCCGGCCTCTCCCAGACGACTTTGCCCTTTGGTCTCTGAGGGACCCCATCACTCCTCTGCCACTACTCCCAAAGCCCCCAGATAGGCTCACAAGACGCAGGAGCCAGTGCCCCGCAATAAGCGGCGCTCCTCACTTTTCAGGTCAGTTCTCGGGGCTTGCTCCTCTGTACTACCTGCCTGCTGGCAGCTCGGGTCTCAAAAGCTGCTCCACCTGTTGCCTGCTGGTGACATTCATCTTGGTGTAGTGGGGCTGGGCACGCTGCTCTAGAGAAGAGCTGGTAGCTCCGGGGACTGTTAGTCCTGCACACGACTGGTAGCCAGAGAGCTGCAAAGGGTCCCAGAGTCCCCCAGGACTCAGCAGAGAGCTCCGGGCAGGTCGCTGCTGGGGCGGGGCTGTAACAACCCTGAGGGGCAATGGTGTACAAAGCTCAGCGGTGCAGGGCTGGTCAGGAGTCGTGGCGCTTGGAGCTGGGGCCTGAGCATGAAGGTAGCAGACCAGCCAGCATTAGGTCTACCTGAGCTGAGCAGGGCCCCTCGCTGGAACAGCGTCTTGGAAGCAGGGGCAGGGACAGGAACTGTCCCCTTAGAGGGTTCTGAAGAAGAGGTCCACGTCCAGCTTCCATCTTACATGTGGCTAATAATCCGCCCTAGCGAGGAAGTTTGAGAATTTAGGAGTGAAGATTAGCTGATAGGTGCTTTATGGTTGACTTGGCAGTATCGTGAAATGTCCCGTGTTAAAACCCCCCTACCCCTAGCCTTTTGTATGTGTATGTATGTGTGGTACTTAGGATTGAACTCACAGAGTGCTGAACTACTTCACCAGCCTTTTCAATTTTATTTTGAGGCAAAAGTCTCAATAAGCCCTGGCTGGTTTCAATCTGCAATCCTCCTGACTCAGCCTCCCAAGTAGCTGGGATTATAAGCATGCACCACCAACACTTGAAACTTTTTTCCCCCCACTGATACCTTGATTCCAGGAATTGTGCATTCTATGCAAGCAACCTAGCACTGAGTTGCACTAACAGCCCTTTATTTATTTATTCTTAAACATGTTTCGATAGACTTCCAAAGAGCAGATGTGTTAGTCAGCTTTGTCACTGTGACAAAATACCTGAGGTAAAATCAACTTAAAAGGAGGAAAGGTTTATTTTGGGTCCTAGTTTCAGAGAGTACAGTCTGTGGTCTCTTGGTCCTTTGCCTTGAGTCTGTTACAGCACAAGATGTCATGGAAGGGACACTTGGGGGAATGGGAGGCCTGTTCATCTCATGGCAGCTGAAAAGCAGGGATGGTGATCTCAGTGTCCTCCACAAAGTCCTCACTTCCTCCCCTAGATCCCACCCCTCCCAGTGATACCAAGGCTGCTATCCAAGCTTCTCACTTGCAGGCCTTAGGGAGTCATTCAGACCCAAACAGTAGTAACAGGAAAAGTTCATGTTAAAAGATGATAAAAAAAAAAGTTATTCCCAAATGAATGGAGCTTCTACTTTTCAAAAGTTGTGGATCCATTTCTAACTGCTGAGGAACTAAAATAAGAAATCCTATTCAGTTCTGAGCCATGAGACTATGTTAGTTGCTCATGAACTGCTGGGTTCCTAAACTATAGAATCTGTGAGTCAGTTCTTTACAAAAAGAAAGAGATGAGCTGGGCATGGTGGTACATACCTGTAATTCCAGAACTCAGGAGTCTAAGGTAGGAGGATCGCTGTGAGTTCAAGGCCAGCTTGAACTACATTGTGAGACCCTGTCTCAAAAAAACCAACCAGAGTTCAAGCTTGGGGGAACTCACTGCTTCCCCACCTCCAGTTCCCCAGGCCTTCATCAGAACAGACAGTGAGGGCTGCCCAGCCACGTGGGGGCCTCTGCAGCATTCCTCTCCCACCCAAGCTCTCAGGACTACTAGCTGTACCGATACCTGGATCCACACTGCAGAAGTGCAGGTGGTCATGAAGGCCATTGTACTGAGCTCAAATAGATAGAACAGAAGTGAAAAACTGCAATAAAGGCACACCAGACATATGTAGTTGGTAAGTTGAAGGGATTACCACCTCCATTAGAACTTGGCTATCTTCAGGGAAAGGGCAGCTGGAACCTGCAGTAGAATCTGGCAGAGTTCAACCCTACAGGAGGTCAGGGATCTCAACTTCAACCTTGCAGGCAGAACTCATCCTGAATCTCAGGGGTCTGTCATTCTCTAACTGAGACTAATTGACCTACTTTTGCACATTGCTGCCCACATTGTCTATTGTGACAGTGGAGATATACCCTGAAAGAGGCTCTTCAAATATTTTTCTCTCTTTTCCTCTTATTTTTGATTTTTATTTAAAAAATTTTTTTCCAATTCTGCAAAATCTTCCTTTTTTCTAAGTTGTTCTATTCTTGTCTTTGTTCTTGCACTCTGTCTTTCCCTCTTATCTTCAACAGTTTCCTAGAGTTTGCATGATCATCCTGTGTCCTCTGGCTTCCCTTAAAACCTTCTCCTATCCTTCTACTTATCCATTCCTCTCCTCACAACACCTTCTAAGTCTCCATCCTGAAGGATAAAGTTGCTATGTTGAATAGTTTATTCACTGTAAACATATATTGGGCTGGTCCTCGGTTTTGATTCACATGGTTAAAGGTGATAGATTAACAACTGCCACAAATGGTCATTTACTAAGCTGTGCTTGATGCTATTGCGTTGCTGATTGTATCAGTTGTGATAAAGGTTTGTGATTGATTTAATGAGTTGTCCTTTCCGATATTATGAAAACAAGAGTGTCTCTGAGTCATTAGAGACTCAAAAGCTAAAGAGCAACTATATCCGGAAGATTGAAGTACTAACCTAGGGAATTAAACCAAGAACAGCACCACCAACAAAAATAAAAATGAGAAAATACTTAATCCAGGCAAAAAGACAGACTTCCCATTCACCAATGGGAAACTCTAAGGGAAATGAGGTGGAAAAGTCTGACAATCAACCACCAGGACACCCTGAGCTAGTAGAACAGGAAGTAACAAAACAGATCGATCAGGGTCTAGAAAACTTCAAAACAGAAATAATTTCCCAGAAAACTATAGAGATGGTAAGCACAATGAAAGACATGGTTAGAGACTCTAGAACAGAAAAAGACCAAAAAAAAAAAAAAAAAAAAAAAAAAAAAAAAAAAAGAAAATGCATTCAGGACCATGATGGAAGCTATGAATGCCCAACATAGGAAAGAAATGGAATCCATGAAACCAATTCAAACAGATATCCAGGAGATTAAAAACTCTATTGAGAGCATTCCCAGTAGAATGAATGAATGTGAAGATAGAATTTCAGATATAGAAGATAGGATTGATGACCATGAAAAAGTGACCATGAAAAGAGCGATCACTTAAAAACAGTAAGGGATCATGAGAAATTAATCAAACAACTCCTAGATGATGCAAAGAAGAATAACATAAGGCTGATAGGAAACCATGAAGTAGCAGGAGAAAGTACAAATGACTTAAAAAAAACCTGTTCACAGAATTAATGACAGAAAACTTCCCAAACAGGGGAAGAATATGACATACAGATAAGTGAGGCATATAGAACTCCAATTAGCCATGATCAAAAAACATCTACACCTAGACATATAATATTTAAGATCCAAGAAACTCAAAAGAAGAACAAAATACTACAAGCAGTTAGAGAAAAGAAACAAATCACATGCAAAGGAAAGCCCATCAGAATCACAAAAGACTTTTCAACACAAACTCTCAGGTCAAGCAGAGCCTGGAGTGAGGTATTTCAAGCCCCAACAGAAAACAACCTCCAACCTAGACTGATGTATCCTGAAAAACTCTCTTTTAAAAATGGATTGGGAGATAAGATACTTCCATGACAAAGGATACCTGAAAAACTTCATGAATACCAAACCACCACTACTAATAATTCTAAACAATATGCTAGAAAAACAATGAAAGTCACAACACCATGAGGCCCAACAGAGCAAATCACTTAGGCAAGGCAAGAAACTAAAGGTAGAGGGGGAAAAATTAAAAGGAGCCAACAACAGGACAATAACATAACAATGATAAGTCTATACTTATCAGTTATAGCCATCAATGTCAATGGCCTCGATTCATCAATCAAAAGAAATAAATTTGCAGAATGGATTAAGAAGCAAAATTCAACAATATGTTGCATACAAGAAACACACCTAGTTCAAAAAGAAACTCATAGGCTGAAAATAAAAGGATGGGAAATAGCTCTCCATGTGACAGGAGCCCAGAAAAAAGCAAGGATAGCTATCTTATTTGCAGACAAAGTAAATTTCAAACCAAAACTAATTAAGAGAGACAAAGAAGGTCATTCATTATGTGGTTGTAAAGGGAACAATCCAAGAGGAAGAGATGACAATTGTAAATATATATGTAGCAAATGTTAATGTCCCAAACATATAAAACAAATATTAAAGGACATGAAAAGCCAAACAAGCATTAATACAATTATAGTGGGAGACCCAAATACCCCACTATCACAAATAGATATATCATCTAGACAAAAAATTAACAATGAAATACTACAACTGAACCAAGCTGGTGAACAAATGGACTTAATAGATGTTCATAGAGTGTTCCACCCCACAAAATCAAAATAGACATTCTTTTTGTCTGCACATGGGTCATTCTCCAAAATAGACCACATACTAGCTCAGAGAACATGTTTAAATAAAAGCAAAGGAATTGAAGTTATACCATGTATATTATCAGGCCATAGTGCAATTAAGCTGGAGATCAATAGCATAAGAAATCACAAGATCTTCACAAATGCATGGAAATTGAACAACACTCTCCTGAACAATCAATGGGTCACAGAGGAAATTCAAGAAGAAATTAGTCAGTTTTTATAAATAAATGATAATGCCAATACAACATACAGGAATCTATGGGACACAATGGAAGCAGTTTTACATGGGAAATTCATAGCAGTGAATGCACATACCAGGAAAACAGATCAAGCTCAAATAAACAACCTAAAGATGAATGTTAGGCTTCTAGAAAAAGAGGAGCAAGAAAAACCCAAAGCTTGTACAAGAAAGGAAATTATTAAGATCAGAGCAGAAATTAATGCAATGGAAACTAAGAGAATGATACCAAAAAAAATCAATGAATCAAAGAGTTGGTTTTTCAAAAGAATAAATAAAATCAATAAACCCTTAGCCAACCTTGTCAAAAAAAGGAAAGAAAGGCTCAGATCCATGCAATTAGGAATGAACAAGGTGAAGTCACAACAGATCCAACAGAAATCCAGAGGATCATCAATACCTACTTCGAGAAACTGTACTTTAATAAAATGGAAAACACAGAATTGGCATAAATGGTCACCTTGCTTGTACAATAGATTTTTTAAATTTTATTTTTTCTATCAAATTGTAAATGATGTTCCTTTGACCACATTTCCTCATACAGCTGTGTCATCTGGTAAATACCGTCCTACTCTCTACTTTTATGATCTCAGCTTTTTAGATTCTACAAATAAGGAAGATCAAGTAGTATTTGTCTTTCTGTGCCTAGCCTATGTCATTCAACATAAAGCCTTCCAGCTTTGTTCATGTTGGTATGAGTGGTAGGGCTTCATTTTTCAGGCTGTGTAGTATTCCAATGTGTATATATACCACATTTTCCTTATCTATTAATTTGTTGATAAACGCAGGTTGATTCCACATCTTGGCAATGAGTGATGCAGTGAACATGGAAGGATGAATGTCTTTTTCACACACCTATTTTCATTTTCTACTGAACTAAACCCCATAGTGGAATTGCTGGACCCCATGATGGCTCTGGTTTTCATTTTCAGAGGAAAATCCATACTGTTTTTTTATAAAGGTTGTACTAATTTACATCTCTACCAGCAGTGTGTATGAGTTCCTTTTCCTCACCAAAGTGTAATTATTTTGGAAAACGCCACAGCCTATGCATTTTTTTTTCTTTTTTTCGTATTAGGGATATTACTCAGGGTTACTCAGCTAAATCCTGGGTTCCAGCCTATGCATTTTGAAGAAGCTCATGTGAAGCATTTGTAAAGTGTCTGTATATGTTTTTTCCCCCTGTGAAATGGTCTGAAGTAGGTGAGAAATAATGATAACTTGTATCGCAGAAGGGATATTTACATTTCAGTCTGGTTTTAAAACTTCTATTTAAATTATTTACTCATGCCTTTATTCCCAGCACTTGCGAGGCTGAGGCAGGCGGATTGCTGTAAGTTCAAGGCCAGCCTGGGCTACCTAGAGAGGTTATCTCAAACAACAACAAAAAAAATCGATCCTAAATTAATTATTATTATTGTTTTTTTTTAAATTTTCTCTGGCTGCTGCTCATTGACTCTCTGATTATAAAAGTGTAGGCAGTGGGTATCTGTGTGGCTTCTCATTATTCAGAGGAAGTATTTCATCTGTCAGGCTGTACAGTACTTCTGCTCCTCCTCAAGCTCTGCCTTTGAGTGTGTTTGGGATGAAGTGCACCATCTTGGGAAGTGATATAGAATAGCAGAGAAATGGGCAAAAAAAATACATTTTAGAGTTGGATAAACCTGGCTTTGCATCCTGACTCCACACCCGACTGGCTGTGCCAGTTTGAGTGAGTTACTTGATCTCTTTTATTTATTTATTTTTAACGATCTACTCTTTTTTTGTTTTTGTTTTTCTTTTGTTTTTTTGAGACAGAGTCTCACTATGTAGTTCAGACTGACTTGGAGCTCACTATGTAGCCCAGGCTGGTCTCGAACTCACAGGGATCCCCCTGCCTCAGCCTCCCAAGTGTGGGGATACAGGCATGCACCACCACTCCCGGCTGATCTCTTTTAATTTTATCTCTCTAAAAAGGTAGGAAAGCTGTGTGGCAGACAGAAGAAACAGCTTCAACAACTGCTCAGCCCTCTGCTTGGTGCCCAGTATCTCAGAAGCGGATTAGGAGACTCTTTGCTCAGAGGCTGCAGCGTTACAGAAATGAGCCTCTGTCCTTCAAAAAACAGCACAGCTCTGCCCTGTGTGCCATGCAATCTTGCTGGGAATTCATGGACCATTAGACTGAGTGAAAAACCACAAATCAGGAGTCACAGCCAAGGTCTTTTATGCGAGCAAAGAAGATAACATTTTCAGGTGTCAGCAGAACACATAAAAATCAGTGGGAGGGATCTGAAGGGAAAAACCGCAGACACCAGGCTGAACTGCTGAGCAGAGAGGGAGGAGGATCCAGCAGGGCGGACAGCGCTATCCCAGTGCCTACTCTGCTTGGAGTCAAAGTCCAGCCTGACTGTTCACTGGCTGTGCCAACGGGGCAGGTTGCGCAACGTCTCTGGGCCTTGGTTCGTCTATCATGAAATGTGATAAATAGGAACACCTGAAAAAGTTGTCCGATGATTCCCCAAGTTAGTATTCACAAAATGGTTAGAATAGTGGCCAGCAGACAGCAAAAACTACATATTTGTCCAACAAATAATTGTATCAGCTTCCTTATTATTTTAAGACAAATCCACATTTGGACCTTTAGGGTAATTTAATATGAAATTAGCTCTCACCAATGCTTGTTGAGTAGGGCATAGGACAGAGGAAAGTAGGGGATTGGCCTGTAAGATTTTTTTGGTTTTTCTCCTTCTCCATCTTGGAGAAGAGGACATGTAGGAACAGAACGTGCTTCTTCTGACAGAGGTGATGAGCCTGACTTCCCACACACCATCAGGAACTTCATTTCGGACAAGGCAGTGATGGATTTCACTCTGGAGCTGACAACCCTGGGGCAGAGAACATGGAAGCTGCGGTTGGCTCTCGAACTCTTTTCCAAATTTGGAGCTAGCTAGAACAGTTTTGCCTTTTATGTTTTCAGTGTTGTGAATTTTCTTAGAATGTCTCTTCTGGTTCTGTTTTTGTTTTTTTGAGACAGGGTCTCACTGTATAGTGCAGGCTGGTCCTGAACTCACAGTGACCCTCCTGCTGAGTGCTAGGATTACAGGCCTGTGCCACCACGCCCAGCTTAGAATGTCTTTAATGTAAACCTTTTCACTATTGTCATTTCCTCTGGGACATTTACAACCTGTTTTTAGGCCTGCTCCCCTCATTTATGCCAAAAGTTTGCCTTGTAGTTGCCAGATTTTTGCCTAGTACTATGTTTGAAAGCGATTTCTTTAAAGTGACTGAAATCTGTTACTCTGAAATTGCAACATGAGGCCTGGTTTTGCCCTTTAAGAATGAACAGAACAAAGGGCCAGGGATTTAGCTCAATGGTTCCACCGCCTGCCTAGTACTATGTTTGAAAGCGATTTCTTTAAAGTGACTGAAATCTGTTACTCTGAAATTGCAACATGAGGCCTGGTTTTGCCCTTTAAGAATGAACAGAACAAAGGGCCAGGGATTTAGCTCAATGGTTCCACCGCCTGCCTTGCAAAGCCCAGGGAAAGAACGAAAGAAAGAAAGAAAGAAAGAAAGAAAGAAAGAAAGAAAGAAAGAAAGAAAGAAAGAAAGAAAGAAAGAAAGAAAGAAAGAAAGGAAGGAAGGAAGGAAGGAAGGAAGGAAGGAAGGAAGGAAGGAAGGAAGGAAGGAAGGAAAGAAAAGAAAAGAAAAGAAAAGAAAAGAAAAGAAAAGAAAAGAAAAGAAAAGAAAAGAGCAGAACAACCGAAAGCCCTTCTCCACACGATGCCCATCAGGTATTCCAAGGTAGCATGATGAATCCTTGGTTCTTCCCACTGAACATTTCCAATCCTAACGGACCAGCATTTCCCATGGTGCTAGTAATATAATTTTCATTTCTCCTTCACCAGGGAATTCCACATCCTTGGTCTGTTTTCCCCTTGTCACTTCTATACAATCAAACTGTCAGGCAAATCAGGAAAATTTCAGAGCCCCGCTCTTCAGCTGATTCGAGAATAACAGTTTTGTAATCTGCTTAGGATGGCAACTTCCATTTTTCTCCACCTTCTGGCTGGCCATGACAGGGCCCCTTTGGAAATGATCCTGAAACTATTTTAAGGACCAAAACAAAATTAAAAGAGACTAGAATTCAAGCGAATATATTTGCAAGACCCAATCTGGACTATTTGCGAATCTTTCTCCGGTGCTCTAGCTTTAGGGATATTTCTTGGATCTTTAGGCTTTCAGGTATTGGAACCTTGCAGAAAGACCCGTGAGACCTTGCATAGTGCTTGTATTTATTTAATGTTGCTGTTTGGGCCTCTGGGGGGCATAAACAACATCTGTAAACACATCTTCATGCTCTATCTTTGTATCTTGGGTCGAGCAGCGAGAGCACAGAGTCCTCAGTTGAGGTAATAAGAGCTGTTTCTCTCTCAGGGATGTGTGAGGCACGTGATGTCCAGGTACCAGCGACAGAGCGGAGAGTGGAAGTGGGACTGTGGAATGTGTACAGACCTGTGGGGTTTCTTAGGTAGGTTGCCTGTATGTCAGAATACACCGGGGAGTTTCAGACATTACCGATCAGCACAACATACATGCATGGCCTGGTCGCCTGCTGTGCCTCTGTTACCAAGGCTGCAGCTTTTCGCTCTGGGGGAAGGGAAGGATGGTTGGAGGAGGCCCCTAAGCGTGACTTTTTAAGGTAGTTTGTTGCTTCGATTGCTATTAGAATAATCCTTCAGTGGATCCTGTTTTCCCAGTTGTGTTCCCCGCCACCTGTTGCATTGCTCACAGCAAAGGTCCTGTGATTATTAAAGACTTTCTAGGTGGAAGTCTTTCCAAATTCTCATTTGCAAATAGCCGCATATTGGGGCGAGTGGTGGCAATTTTCTCTCGGCCCTGGCAAGCATTTTGCCACCAAGAGTAATGTATCAGTGCCTTCGAGGCTGTGCCCCCGGCCGGTGCTGGACCTGCACGTTCTGTAATCGCTCGTCATCCTTTCTCCGCCTCAGTGGTACCAGCCTACTCAGCCCAAGTCCTCCCCCGCTGTTCCCACCCTCTCCTAACGCCACCCACTTCTACTGATGGAAAGCTACACATATTAAATTTGGCAGTTTATCTGAGCAAAAATCAGTGCACGACTTTGGCAGCCCGCAGAACCAGAAGAATTCAGAGTTCAACCCAGCTTGTCGGGCAGGCAGTATTTAGAGACAGAATAAAGTGACATATGGAAATGCTTCTTTGGCTGGTCGCTTCCTGGGGGTTTTAAAAGGGCGAGATGAGAAGCTCATCTTCCCTCTCCACACAGGGCTTCTCTTCTGTTCTCAGACCCTCTCATTTTCCCAGCTGCCACCCTGGAGGCTGACAGCGCATTTGCTCTGTACACAGTGTGCTCTCCCGGCAGGGAGTTCTGGTAAACCCCACGGATCACTTCATTACACCGGAAAACCAGATTAGGGAAGGCCCTGCCGCCGCAGGAACTACTTAGTGTCGTACCCTGGGCAGAGGTGATATTTCATCTTTACTTTCGTAGTCTAGTTCAAGTTAAGTTGATTTCACCAAGGCTTCAAATAACAAGCTAGCATCACTGATTCCGGCTCCTGACGCAGAGTACGACTTCACTCTTGAAGTGAATATCGTGGACTTGGCGATGTTTCCCATGAGCCCCTCCGTTCTTTAGGACTTTAATTTGATGAAGAACTCAGCTAGGGTCATTCAGTCATTTTTAAGTTGTCGTATCAGTCAAAACTGGCAGATGCCCTTGGCCATTTTCTTTACTTCTGCTCACCTCTGTTGAAGCAGGGTGTTTGGAAAGGAGGAGGAGGAGGAGGAAGAGGACGAGAAGGATAATTTCATCTGAGGGGAAGAAGAGGAAAGACGGTGGAGTAGGCAGTGCCCTGCTGTGAGCTTCTCCATGCTGTGTAGAGTAGCAGGTTCCAGGCTGTGCCTGGTCCCGAGTGACTCCATCTTAGAGAGCAGCAGTTTCTCCATTTTGAGTGCAAAGGCCAGGCAGAGTGTCTTGGCTTCTCTGTGCACACAGCGCCACCAAATGCTGGACACAGTAAATGCTGAAAAGCAACTCCTAGCCTCACAGCACAATCATAAGGCATGAACTCCCAAGTAAATTTTGCTCATAAAAACAGGTAACATTCCAGATTAAATAGGAGCACATGGACAGGATGTAGTTAAGTTACAGCAAGGAAAACCAGGCCCCGTGAGCTTACCAGACACACCAGAGCAATATACCCGCACCCCTGCTCCTGGATCACAGAGAGCAGGGACTCAGGCCTTGGGCTGTGGAGTGTCACATGGGCCTGTCATCCCATTAGATCAACTGGGGATGCATCATGAGGTCAAGAGGGCACTGCAGCTCTGTCCCCTAGCTTGTTTCTTTTATTTATTTTTGAGAAAGTTCTTGATATGTTGCCCAGACTAGCCTCAGACTCATGCATATCCTCCTGCCTTGGGCTCCTGAGCGCTGGGATTACAGGTGTGCGACACCACGCTGTCCCCTGGCTTTACCTCAGCTCAGTATGTGTGCTTGACGCTGCCCCTTTAAATTGTTCTCCCCATCCAGACTTTGAACCAACTCTGAGCTCTCAGCAAGCCCTGCACCTCCCTGGGGAGGATCTGCCTGGCCTTTAATTTCGTCTGGCCACCTGTTGTGACTTCTGCTATCTCTGTGGACTGTCTGCCTTGGCTTCCAGTCCTGCTTCTTTGCCTCTTTCAATCCTGCAGCCACTGCTGATGCTTTCTGAGCCATTCTGTACCCAGTACTGTGTGAAGTGTGAAGTGTGACTTGGGTGTTACAGATAGGAGAAATTAAGATTGGAACAAAAGAACCTGTGATTGTCAGCTCAATGGTGGTAGGCTAGATAAAACTGATGAAACCGATGTAGTATGAACAGGGTGCGGTGACACATACCTGTAATCCCAGCATTTGGGAGACTGAGGCAGGAGGATCTCCATGAGTTCAAGGCCAGCCTGGGCTACATAGTGAGGCTGCCTCAAAAAAAAATTGATATAGTTCATAGATTTATCATTATTCAATAGAGGGTGATATTGTAGAAAACTCCAGACTCTTCCAGTCTGTCACTGGTATAGCTTGTTCATGACAAAAGCCAGAGGAAGGCTACTTCGTCATTGCTCCTATCTTGCTTCTCTGTCTCCAGGGCAGTGTGGAGGCCTGGGGGCTCGTATTCCTGGAGAAGATGGTGCCTGTCCTCTGCAAGCAAATGTTCATGGGGTGTGCGTCACGCAACAGTGCGTGACAAGGGGACAGATCGTTAATGACGGGTTATGAGGAAATGCGTGGTTTTCATCTTCATTCTCTGATTAGCTTTTGAGAAAAATAAAGGAGGGTCTGTCCTTTGGTTCATTCCGTTATTTCTCTTTTTTGGAGGACTATTGTTTTACTTATTTTGTCAAAATGTAAAGATAGCATTTAGTTTGCAATGCTTGAGAATGTCCTGAGCTATTCTCCTGGCCTGGTATTAAATCCACCACAGGTAGGACTTAAAAGAGCCATTTGCCCAAGATTTTTTTGTTTTTGTTTTTCTATTTTATTTTTTGTTTTTGAGACAGGGTCTCACTATGTAGTTCAAACTGCTCTGGAACTCACTGTGTAACCCATGCTGGTCTCGAACCCACAGCGATCCTTCTGCCTCAGCACTAATTATTATGCTAAAAACATTCGCTGAGCTCTCACTCCCTTTGAATATTTTACAAATATTTAACGTAGCTCCCTTTCCCTACCTTTAATGCTGCAAATCTGTACCACTTCCCTGGAAGGGAAGGAAGGAAGGGAGAAGAGGAGCACAAATCCTGCAACAGGACCGAGTTCAACCTCTGTGAACTTTCGAAAGGGCCACGGAAAGCCAAGCAGAGCCCTGGGCCGGTTCAATGAGTCATTGTAGACCCACATCCTAAATCACTTGAGGCCCTTCCTGGTTTCTTTGTTCCAGGGTCATGAACTGCACATACTCTCCCTGCTGATTCACTTCTTTGTTCTTCCTGGAGAGTCACAAAGAGTGCATAAATTAGCCAGGATCCATTCCACCCTCCTCCTCCTCCTCTGAAACACAATTGATATGACGAGTTCCTTTATATTTTATTAATAACACTTGAGAAATACGTCATTTTCTAGTCAGTTACCTTTCATAATTTAATTAAAAAAATTTTTTTTGTTTTTTTTGTTTTGTACCAAAGATCAAACTCAGGACCTTGCGCTTGCAAGGCAGGCAGCAGCACCACTGAACCAAATCCTGGTCTCTTAATTTTAATTTTTATCAGAGAAATACATATATTTAGATGAAAAAGACTGACACAAAGGAGTTTCCTTGCCTCACTCCCCTACTGTTGTCCTGATCCAAGGAAGAAACATTTATTTGCTCCAACTTTCTAAATAGCGTGTTCGTACTGCTCATTCTCAGAGTACTTGCTTTAATTTTGCATATTCCAAAGTCCTTCCTACATTGAAGCCATTCTATACTTCCAACAGCTTCTCTCCAAACTCAGTTCTTTACTTTCTCACCTCCTACAACACGAAAGATGCTCACAATTAACACGATCGTGCTTATGCAAGTGTTACGGTTTGTATCTAGATGACCCCCCCCAAAGCTTTCTGAGCTCAAAGGTGGTGATTTTGGGGAGTGGCTGGATCCAGGTGTGATACTGCCTTGGCCCACTGACTCCTTTACAACGGTTCTGGGTGGCAGACATTGGATTTATTGAAGGGGGGAAGACCTCCCTGGGTGTGGGTGGCACCAACCAGTAGACTTGTAGCCTGGAAGGAATAAAAAGGGACAGCAGAAGGAAGTCTCATTGTAATTTATTAAATATTCCACATTAAAAAAATAAAATAGCACATGGGCAGTGTGATCAAAATGTATGGTGAGTGTTTATATTTTAAAGAAAATTAAAGAGAATTTCCCACTGTATCTTAAGTGAAACAATTAGAAGGATTTCAGATTAGGTAATTTTCCAAAAAGATTTGAGCATAGCCTGGGAGACTACTCTTCAACTATAGTGAATGAGGTAAATGGAGTTATTCTTATTTAGATGATCACATTTAATGACCCAGTAAACTACCCTAGCATAGAAAAAAATTGTTGTGAGTGTCGAGAAGTACATCCCGGATTTTGTTTAAAAAATTCTAGTGAAACTTTTGAGGGTTTAGACCACTTATGAGGCAGCATTTGCAAAAGCTTCCAAGGCAAGGCTTTGGTACGAGCTTGTCTCCCTGAAATGAAAAGAATAATAAAAAAAATGAGCACCTCTAAAAATCATTCTCTCATAAATATTAAATGTGGAAACAACAACTCAAAGGCATCTTCAGTGCTTTCATCGCAGACTGGACATCTAGGTGGCAACCCATTTTCCGGCCTCTGGGTGGAGCTGTCTTCAAGGAGCTGGGTGAGTGGATGCGTCAACCTGTCACCAGCAATAGGCAAAAATCCCGAGCAAAGAGAGACTAGACTGAGTGCCTGCTGGTGACACAGATGATAGAGTTTAGATGCAGCACGAAGTCCCTTGATCTAAAGCAGCCAAGGTCTAAGGTCTTTCCCCTTTCAAATAGTGGATACACTTTTAAAATAGTGGATACACTCACATACAGCTACGACAAAGTCTAAAGACTGAAATATGTGCGCCCCTCCACATTTCCCTCTCTTAGCCGTGTCTCATGCTACTTACATGCATTCCTCAGAGTAAAGCCACAAACAGTCAGCGTTTAATTCATCCATTGCTTTACTTTTTATTATTATTAATTGACTTCTGAATGGGTCCAGAGCCTCCAAGACACAGGTCCACAACTGAGAAATGTATTCGGGAATATCCTTGACAGAGGGCTGGGAGGGAGCTGGGGAAGACCAGGGGCAGGCCGGAGGGGAGGGAAGGGTAGTGGGGTCACCTGAGACCACGCGAGGTGGCAGGAAAGGTCAGTGAGGCTGGTGGGACGTCTGTGAACCACCGCGGCCCAGAAAGCGTCTCTTAGGTCCCTGTCACTCAGTCATTGACTGGGAGCGGCCCACAAGAAGTGAGGCCTCTGCGTGAACCCGATGATGGTTTCCACAGAGCACAGCTGGGCCTGCTGGATATATGGATTTAATATATGTATTTATATTTAATACTTATATATAGATTTTAATATATAATATTTAAGACTGCTTAAATATATTTTTTAATATGTAATATTTAAGATTGGCTAAAAGTTAATTTTTCATACGTATAATTGTATATGATAATAATAAAAAATTTTCCCTAAATTGAGGCCCTTTGGACCTGAGGAATTACCAGACAAAATTCCCATCTGTGGCTAAAAAAATCAGCTGCCTGAACCAATTTACTTCAGTTTTCTCCACTGATCAGTGGATTCACTATTTTTTCCCCTGATCATTACACACACACACACACACACACACACACACACAGATGTGTGGCTAGAATTAAAAGTTTAAGCTTTTATGTCTAAAGCAGTAAAGTTTTTTCTTCCAATATTAAAATGCTCTTGGTTAAACTGACAAAAACTAAATTAAAAACCAAGATTTTATGAAGATAATTTGTTGTATTTTCCATTGTTAGGCTTTTTTTTTAAAGAAAGCTGAAGTTTTGCTTTGCAGAGCTTGTTTCTTTCTGCAAACTCACTTTGCAAAGCCTCCCAAGTGCTGGAATTAAAGGCGTGTACCAGTACACCAGGCTGTAGTTCTTTTGTTTAGATCTTTCCCTGGTTTTGGAATCAAAGTAACACTTGCTTCCAGGAATGAATTTGGAAGTATTGCTTCCCTTTCAATTCACTGAAAAGTTTAAAGAATAGTGGCAGTAGTTCTTCTCTAAATGTCTTGTAGAATTCACCAGTGAAGCCATCAGGACCTGGGCTTTTTTTGTTGTTGTTGGTAAATTTTAAATTACATTTTCAGTTTCACTGTTGTAATTGGGTGTTTAGAATTTTTTTATCTTTTTTGTTCATTTTTGGTAATTCATAAGCATCAAGAAATCTGTCCATTTCTTCTGTGTTTTCCATTTTATTAGAGTAGAGGTTCTCACAGTAGGTATTGATGATCCTCTGGATTTCTATTGCATCTGTTGTGACTTCACCTTGTTCATTCCTAATTGCATGGATCTGAGCCTTTTCTTTCCTTTTGTTGACAAGCTTGGCAAAGGGTTTATCGATTTTATTTATTCTTTTGAAAAACCAACTCTTTGATTCATTGATATTTTTGTATCATTCTCTTAGTTTCCATTGCATTAATTTCTGCTCTGATCTTCATAGTTTCCTTCCTTGTACAAGCTTTGGGTTTTTCTTGCTTCTCTTTATCTAGGAGCCTGAGATTCATTATTAGGTTGTTTATTTGAGCTCGATCTGTTTTCCTGGTGTGTGCATTCACTGCTATGAATTTCCCATGTAAAACTGCTTTCATTGTGTCCCATAGATTCCTGTATGTTGTATTGGCATTATCATTTATTTGTAAAAATTGACTAATTTCTTCTTGAATTTCCTCTGTGACCCATTGATTATTCAGGAGAGTGTTGTTCGATTTCCATGTGTTTGTGAAAGTCTTATGCTATCTTAGGCTATTGATCTCCAGCTTAATTGCACTGTGGCCTGATAATACACATGGGATAACTTCAGTTCCTTTGCATTTATTTAAACATGTTCTCTGAGCTAGTATGTGGTCTATTTTGGAGAATGACCCATGTCCAGGTAAAAAGAATATCTATTTTGATTTTGTGGGGTGGAACACTCTATGATCATCTATTAGGTCCATTTTTTTTTGTTCAAACCCTGATCCAGTTCTAATATTTCATTGTTGATTTTTTGTCTAGATGATCTATCTACTTGTGATAGTGGGGTATTTAGTTCCTCTACTGCAACTGTATTAGTGCTTATTTGGTTTTTCATGTCCCTTAATATTTATTTTGTATAGTTTGGGGCATTAGTATTTGGTGCATATATATTTATGATTGTCATCTCTTCCTCTTGGAATGTTCCCTTTACAACCAAGTAGTGGCCTTCTTTGTCTCTTGTAATCAGTTTGGTTTGAAATTTATTTTGTCTGCAAGTAAGATAAATACCCCTGCTTTTTTCTGGATTCCTGTCACATGGAGAACTGTTTGCCATCCTTTTACTTTCAGTCTATGAGTTTCTTTTTGAACTAGGTGTGTTTCTTGTATGCAACATATTGTTGAATTTTGCTTCTTAATCCATTCTGCAAAAGTTTTTTTCTTTTGTTTGATGAATTGAGGCCATTGACATTGATGGTTATAACTGATAAGTATTGACTTATTTACAAAGACTTTGTTTCCATTTTTTCATTTTCTCATATTTTTCTTGTCCCTTATTTCATCTCCCCTATCCTTTCCACTTCCCCTACACCTTTAGCCCTTTTCCTTTTCTTCCTATTGTACATTATCAGTTATACAATTTGGATCTTCTTTACTCTTTTAGTTGTTCACACCAGAGAAACTATTTGGTATTTATACGTGTGTGTCTTATTTATTTCCCTTAAGAGTATAGCCTCAAGACGCATCCATTTTCCTATGAATGACTCTAGTTTCTCATTCTTTATGGCTGAGTATACTCCATTTTATAGAAAAAAAAACCCATCTTCTTTATCCAGTTTCCTACTGATGGGCAATTGGGCTGTTTCCAAGTTTTAACTATTGCAAACTGTACCTATATAAACATGGGTGCACATATATCACTGTGGTAGGATTCTTTTCTTTTGGAAAGATACTCAGCAGAGGGATACCTGGGTCAAATTGTTACTGAAGGAATCAGTAAGTGACACACAGAGATGCAGCAGAATGAAGTAAAATAACAAATTTACTCATCGATAGGAGTCGATCACACATAAGCTGTGCCTGGATCAACTACACGCTGGGTTACAACTCCTCCTTTTATAGGGTTTCACAGACTTGACTTCATTTGGGTGGTTACATTTCATTCTCACAGTTCAATCACAGTCACAGAATAATCTTTTCAACCCAGATGTAACAGTTCTTTGCAGTTGGGGAATTGACCTTTAAGATTCACCTAGTTATCTCTTCTAGTCCATAGGAAGGGGGGGTGTTCGGGGTCAGGGAAGCAAATGTTAGCAATGGGTTCTTTCATCTAGACACCTTAGGATCATGTGGCTCTAGTCTCATTGGAGCTCAAAACCTTGATGTGCCCTGTTATCTCAGGGTAAGACCAAATGCCTCATTCAGCAATTAGTGCCTTCAGTGCCTATTAGTTTTGAGCTAAACAAACAAACTGCTGTTAGAGACAGCAGAAGCCTCTTTAATTCTAGTTCTTTGAGGTATCTCCATATTGATTTCCATAGTGGTTGCACCAGTCTGCACTCCCACCAACAATGAAGAAGGGTTCCTTTCTCCCCACAACCCCACCAACATTTGTTACTGGTTGATTTCATGATAGCAGTCATTCTTTCTGGGGTTAGGTGGAATCCCAGTGTTGTTTTCATCTGCATCTCTCGAATGACCAGTGAGGTTGAACATTTTTTATATGTTTATTTGCTGCTTTTGCTTCTTTGTCTGAGAAATGTCTGTTCATTTCAGATGCCCATTTTTGAATCAGGTCTTTATATTTGGGAGGCCTGATTTTATTTTATTTTTTTAGTTCTTTATATATTCTAGATAACAGTTCTTTGTCTGAGGAGCTGCTGGTAAGTTTTTTTTCCCACATTGTAGGTTGTCTCAGCTCTGTTTGTGGTTTCTTTTGTAGTGAAAAAATTTTTTAATATGATGAGATCCCAGTTGTTGATTCTTTGTGCTAGTTTCCCTGCTACTGAGGATTTGTTCATTAAGTCTTTTCCTATGCCAATGTCTTCAAGAGTTCGGCCCCACTTAGCTTCTAGAAAATTTAGCATTTCTTTTTCGATATTTAGATCTTTAATCCACTTGGATTTTAGTTTAGTGCACGGTGAAAGATAAAGTTTTAATCTTTGTCAGGTTGAAATCCAGTTTTTCCAACACCACTTATTAAAGAGACTGTCTTTCCTCCCCTGAGGATGGTTGGCGCCTTTGTCAAAGATGAGGTAACTGAGTACATCTGGAGTTGTTTCTGTATCTTCCAATCTATTCCATTGATCTTCAGGTCTATCTCTTTGCCAGTACCATGCTTTCTTTTTTTTTTTTTTAACCACAGTGGTTTTGTAGTATGGTTTCAAATTGGGAGTTGTTATACCCCTGTCATGTCTCTGTTGCCTAGAATGGCTTTTGCTATTCTAGGTCTCTTCTGGTTCCAAATGAATTTTTGGATTATTTTCTTCTACTTCTGTGAAATATCCTGTTGGAATTTCAATCAGAATTGCATTGAATCTGTATAGCAATTTTGTTAGTATGGCCATTTTCACTATGTTGATTCTTCCCACCCAAGAGCAGGGAATATCTTTCTATTTTCTTATATCCTCTTCAATTTCTTTTTTCAGATTGCTGTAGCATTCAGTGTAGAGGTATTTTGATTCTTTTGTTAAATTGATTCCTGGATGCTTCATTTTTTTGGATGCTATTGTGAAAGGAGTTGCTTCCCTAATTTCTCTCTCAGTGAGTCGGTTATTTGTGTACAAGAAGGCTATTGAATTTTGAGTGTTGACCTTGTATCCAGCGATTCTGCTGAAAGTGTCAATTAAGTCTAGAAATCTTTGGGTAGAGATTTTTGGCTCCTCTGTGTAGAGTATCATATCATCAGCAAATAATGACAGTTTAACTTCTTCCTTTCCTATCTTTATTGCTTTAATTTCTTTCTAATGTCTGATTGCTGTGGCTAATGTTTCCAGAACTATATTGAACAGGAGTGGTGATAGTGGACATCCTTGTCTTGTTCCTGATTTCAGTGTGAAGGTTTTTAGTGTATGGCCATTTAATATGATGTTGGCTGTTGGTTTTTCATAGATAGCCTTTATCAAGTTGAGATAAAGATCATTTATGCCAATTCTCTGCAGGGTTCTTATCATGAATGGGTGTTCAATTTTATCAAATGCTTTTTCTGCATCTATTTTGATGATCATATAGTTTTTGTCCTTGGCTCTGTCAATATAGCATATTACACTTATTGATTTATGTATATCAAACCATCCTTGCAGTTTTATTTATTCATCAAAAAAAATTTTTTTTGGTACCAGTCATTTAACTTGGGTTCTTGCACTTGTGAGGCAGGTGGTATAACCACTGAGCTAAATCTCTGGCCCAAAAACAGTTTTAAAAGGCAAAAAACGAAGAAAGAATGAAGGGAAATAAAGGAAGGAAGAAAGAGAAAGAATGAAAAGAAAGAAAGGAAGGAAGGAGGAAAGGAAGAAAGGAAGGGAAAATTATTTTTCATTGTCCTGGATGCTGGCAAGTCCCATATCACAGTACCAGCCCAGGAGATTGTCTGCTATGTCACCCACAGCAGGGGGTAGAAGGACAAGAGAGCTCAGGAACTTATCCTTTCATCAGGAACTGTACTGGGTTGTATCTAGTTGTCCCTCCCAAAGCCTCATGTGCTCCTAGGTGGGGCTTCTCAGTAGTGACTGGATCTAGGGTGTGTGAATATGGATTAAAAGTGTGTGATAACTAAAGTAGTTCACTGCTTGGGTTAGTGTAGTTCTGGATGTGATTAATGGGAAGGGCCAGCATGGGTGTGGTTGGCACCATCCAATAGGCTTGCAGCCTCAATGGGATAAAAGGGAAAGGGAGGCTTGGTACTGTTTCCTGTTTTCTGCCTGCCCTGGCATGAACTATTTCTCCTCTGCTGTGACCCTCTAAGATGCTGCCCTGCCTTGGAGCCAGCCAACTATGGACTAAAACCTCTACAAACTGAGCCAAATTAAAGCTTTCCTCCTTAAACTTATCAGTGTAGGGTACTGTGGCTCACTGATGAAAAAAATAACTAAGACAAGAGCCCACTGTGCAATACTTAAACTTCTCTGAAGACAGTGGCACTCATTCAATCACGAAGGCAAAAACCTTATGATCAAATCACCTCATAAATGTTCTGTGTCTTAGCACCATGATGAGGGAAATTAATTTTCAACTTGAGTTTCATAGGGGGCAAACTAAAGCATACACAGTACTGTGACCTATGTGTGTTAAGAACTATATATTAAGACTACGTGTTCCATGCACACAATTTTTTGTTGTTGGCTATTTCTTAATTAAGTGAAATTTTGAAAGACTTTTATTATTAGTGTAATTCAACTTTTAAATTGATAGTGCACATTGTCACAAAAGGAACATAACTACCTAGCAATAGATTTTGTTTTATTACCAAAAATTTCTTCATCTTCCCAAAGCATTGTAAAATTTTTATTATTAAGAATGACATATACTTCTTTGCCTGAGAAATGTCTGTTCATTTCAGATGCCCATTTTTGAGTTGGTCTTTATATTTGGGAGGCCTGATTTTTTGAGTTCTTTATATATTCTAGATAACAGTCTTTTGTCTGAGAAACAGATGGTAAAATTTTTTTCCCACATTTTAGGTTGTCTCTTGGCTCTGTTAATGGTTTCTTTTGCAGTGCAGAAGCTTTTTAATAAGATGAGCTCCCAGTTGTTGATTCTTTCTGCTAGTGCCTGTGCTACTGAGGACTTGTTCATAAAGTTTTTTTCTATGCCAGTGTCTTCAAGAGTTCTGCCTAACTTATCTTCCAGCAGATTTAGTGTTTCTTTTTTGATGTTTAGATTTTTAATCCACTTGGATTTTAGTTTAGTGCACGGTGAAACATAAGGGTCTAGTTTTAATCTTTGGCAGGTTGAAATCCAGTTTTTCCAACACCATTTATTAAAGAGGCTATCTTTCCTCCAGTGAGGATGGCTGGGTATCTTTCCAAAAGAATTAAAAGAATCACACACAGTGATATAAGTGCACCCATGTTTATACCGGCACAGTTTGTAATAGCTAAAACTTGGAAACAGCCCAATTGCCTATCAGTTGGAGACTAGATAAAGAAGAGGTGATTTTTCTATAAAATGGAGTACTACCCAGCCATAAAGAATGAGAAAGTAGAGTCATTCATAGCAAAATGGATGAGTATTGAGGCATATTCTTAAGCAAAATAAATAAGTCACACATGTTTAAATACCAAATAGCTTCTCTGGTGTGAAAAACTAAAAGTGTAAGTAAGATCCAAATGGTATAATTGACAATGTGAAATAGGAAGAAAAGGACTGAAGGTGTAGGGGAAGTGGGAAGGTTAGGGGAAAGGAAATAAGGGATAAGAAAAATATGAGAAAATGAAAAAATGGAAAAAAAGTTTTTATAAATAGGGAAGGGAGGGCAGGGGTATGGGGAAAAATAAGAACCAAGATCTGTCATGTAAAGGTACAAGATCCCAATGATGAATGTAACTGTACTGTATACCTAAAATGTACCAATTAACCGAATGAGAGAGAGAGAGAGAGAGAGAGAGAAAGAATGACATGTAGCCAGGTGTGGTGGTGCACACCTGTCATCCCAGTACTCTGAAGGCTGAGGCAGGAGGATTGTTATGAGTTTGGGGCCAGCCTGGGCTGCATAGTTCAAGGCCAGCCTGAATTACATAGCAAGACCCTGTCTCAGAATAAAAAGAATGACATATATTTTACACAAACTTATTTGCTTGTATATTTTTCACATAAATAAATTTTTACTGTGTTTATTTGCCTGTTTTTAGCAATTGCCTTAATATTTCATAAAATATTTTAGATAATGTGGAGTTGAATGCATTCAGTTATAAACTGTCTTTCTGAAATCATTTTCAGGCAACAAATTTCAGATTGAAATTCTGTTCTCTAAATAAAACATAACCTCATGAACTACAGTTTATTAGTATATGGAATTATAATAATGGCATGTTATGATTTATTTTAATACTAATTCTTCCATTCATTTGATCATTTATTCACCATATCAAAGAAGGCAAAATAGGCCGGGAAAATTTTCTTAGACACTGAAGCTCTGATTCAAACACTGAAGTTGAATTGTCAATAGGCCCAGACTCCATAGGAAGGCTCCTTTTTCTGAAGCTAATAAAATCCAGAGTGCCTCAACTGGAAACAAGTCAAATGGCCCACGTTGATCATTTTTCTGTGTCTTGATGTGTTTTCTGTTGCTATACCAAAATGCTTGCTGCTGCTGGATAGTGTAAAAAGAAAAGAAGTTTATTTTGCTTGTAGTCTAGACACCATCACCAGGTCTAGGAGGAGCTAGATGATTAACAGCATCACTATATCAGAGATGTGTGTATGAGATCCCATGGCGAAACAGGAAGCCAGAGAAATTAGGGGCTGGGTTTTCTCTTTATATCAACTCGTTCTTGGGAGAGACAACTGCGGTTCCAGAACGACACAAATCCCTCCTAAAGGCAGTGCTTCCGGTGATGTAATTACCTTGCACTGGGCTGTACCTCTTAAAGTTTCCATGACCCCCCAACCTTGGCCACACTGAAGACCAAGCTTCCAACACAGAAACCTTTGTAGGACACATGCAAGCCAGATCCAAACACAGCACATGTAACCGGATTCACAAGCCATCACTTAAACTGTCAACACCAGAAGAAAAGGAACCACAGAGTCACCCATGAGATCATTTTGTTTGTCAGATTGAGTGGATAGAAAAAAATGCCTCGGGAACTAGAAAAGCACACTTCTGGATTGTTGTGCAGATGTCTCCAGATAAACTGGCATGCGGGACAGTACAGCTGAGAGGTGAGATAGCCCTGCGTGTGGGCAGCACCATTCAATGAGGTGGGGGCCCAGATGGAACGGAATTGGAAGAAGGAGAAAAGTCACTAACTCGGGCTTTTTTCTTTTCTTCTTGCTTCCTAGCAACCATGGGGTGAGCAGCTTCCTTACTCCATGCCCTTTTGCAGTGATGTTGCGGCCTTGTTATGGGCCTAAAATCAGCAGAGCCAACTGACCATGGCCCAAAACCTCTGAAACCATGAGCCAACCAATTATCTTTCCACCCTGAGGTTGTTTTTCTCAGGTATTCAGGCACACAATGAAAAGGTGATGAGTATAGTGTGCAGCCATGACTCTATGCTGTTAAGCAGAGGACGTGGAGGAAGACAGACAGGGGGACAGCCAGACTAACTGCCTTTCAACAATTCCCTTCCAGTTTGTGGAATGTCACAAACATGCCCTACTCACAGGCAGCAAAAGTTACCTTGACCCTGAGCCTAGCACAGCACAAAAGCCAGAAAGTGGTGTGGATCTTTAACCCCAGTAAAAACCTGCGTGCCTCCTTTACACTGGATTAAGTTGTTGACAGTAAAGAGGACTTATATTTAGAAGTCAGGTTTCATGAACTGGATGAAAAGATGATTCTATTGGCTTAGCCCCTAAAGTTATTTAGCACGTTAACTCTTGATGTGAACGTTTCACCTGAGTACATTTTAGGTTGCACTTCATACTCAGCAAAAGCGCACCACCCTCAGGCTTTCAGGAGAGGGAGGAAAGGAAGGGAAGGACAGGTCCACAAGTCCAGCAGCACCGAGACTCCTATTTCAACAGGGCCCCAGGGTCTGAGCAGTGCCTTCTGCAGATCATGTCCTCGAAGTGCCAGCAGAGAACCCAAGGGTGCGAGGGATCTGCAACCTGGCCTTTCTGATGTACTCCTCCTCTTTCCTGCCTGCAAAGGGAAGGGGTGGTTTTAGACGATCTCATAGAATTAGCTAAGCCAAACATAAAGCAAAGCACAACAAAACAAAAACATACCCTAGATCACTTGGAATCTTCAGCCTCTTTAGGACCAGTCAATATGACATCACTTTCTTCCCACCGGAGATATGAATATTCTCCTAAATAACATAGAATCCTAATGAAAACATTCTCACAGAAAAACAAGAAAGAGACACAGCTGTCTCTTAAACTTTAAGTTTACAGAAGAAAAATACAATTTTATTTCTTAAATATTTTACATACCTAAGAAAGAGGGAGTGAAAGTTACACTGTTTTTTTTCAGTAGGGGTAATAGATGCTGCCACTGAGAAAATCTTGTTATCAGCTTTGCAACAAAACACCACCTATTCCATGGATTAAAACAACAGTCAACACTTCTGTGACGTCTGTGTAGGCACTGCAGGGCCGGACTTTGCTCTGGATCTCAGGGCAGAAACACAGGTGTCGGCCAGCACTCTGATCTGGTTTGGCAGCGTTTGCTTCCTGCAGTTGCAGCACTGGCCTCCTGTTCCCTGCCAGCTGTGACTGAAGGACAGTTTTCCATGTCTGGAGGCCACCGTCTGTCTCCATACACAGTGCACAAAGAAATGCTCGCTGTCTCCTGGGCCAGCAGCATGTTTCTGTGGCTTTTACCTCTCCTGGAACCAGCCCAGAATACATTTTTTGGCTTTAAAAAAATGCCACGTGATTTGATTAGGCTTGAAAGAACACTGGCAGTACTGGCAGTACTGAACCCAGGAAACGTTGAGCTACAATCCCAGCCCATCTGTCTGTCTGTCAATCTATCTATCTATCTATCTATACAGGTCTCACTATGTAGCCCAGGCTGGCCTCGAACTTGCAGTGATCCTCCTGCCTCGGCTTCCCAAGTGCTGAGATTGAAAGCATGAGGTTGACTTCAGCAGGGCCTTTGCATTGAGCTATGCCCCTACCTTTAATTAATTCATTCATTAATTTGGGTAGTGGGGATTGACCTTGGGTCCTCGTGCTTGCAAGGCAGGTGGTGGAACCACTGAGCTAAATCCTCAGCCTCCTAACCTTTTTTATTATTGTTATTTTGAGACAGGGTCTTATTAAGTCAACAAAATGCCCAGAGTGGGCTTAAATTTGCAATCTTCTTGCTTCAGCCTCCCAAGTAGCTGGGATTATAGGCATGCACTGTAACTCTCAGTTCTTTTCTCTATTCTTTTTTTGGTACTGGGGATGGAACTCAGGACCTTGTGCTTGTGAGGCGGGTGCAGCACCATTGAGCCAAATCCCCGGCCCCTTTTCTCTCTATTCTTTTTGTTTTGTTTTGTTTTTTGTTTTTTGAGACAGGGTCTCACTATGTAGTTGAGACTGACCTGGAATTCACTGTAGCCCAGGCTGGACTCGAACTCACAGCGATCCTCCTGCCTCAGCCTCCCGAGTGCTGGGATTACAGTCGTGTGCCACCACGCCCGGCTTCTCTCTATTCTTAATGGAGGAAAACACCTGGCTGATAATCTTTCTTAAAGCAAACTGTGTCATATGACATAATCTCATCACAGGGAAGAACTCATCGTGGTCATGGTCATGGCATTATGCAGGGTGTGCAACAGGGAAGGGAAATCTTGGGCACCAGCCATCTTTGAATTGTACTCACTACAGTCTTTCACCACAGCCATTGCTGCAGGAACAGTAGTGTCTTAGTTATCTTTCTTGTTGCTGAGACAAATTACCTGATATCCAAAGTTAAAGGAGGAAAAGTTTATTTTGGCTCAGTTTGAAGAGGTTTCAGTCCAAAGTAGGCTGGCTCCAAGGCAGGGTGGCACGGCAGAGGGGCCTGGCAGAGGAGAAACAGTTTGCGGCATCTCAGGGCAGGCAGAAGGCAGCAAAATAGGCAAGTAGGGAAGCAGCAGCAAGTGACCACTGTAGACCCTTTTCTGTCTCTTATATTCTACTCAGGCTACATGGCCTTAGGGTGGGTACTCACACCCGGGATGGAGCTTCTATGATCCACACCCAGAACCATGCCAAACCAATCTGTGTGCTGATTTTGCAGTCACACACCTTGATCCCAGCATCCCAAAAACCCAGCATCACATACTCTAGAACCAGCCACCTCTGAAAAGCCCCACCTATGACTACATGAGACCCTGGGGGAACATCTAGACACAAGCTATAACAAGTAGCATCTAAGGAGCAAGTGAAACAAGATAGCCCCACTGAGGAGACCAGGAAGAGAGACCAAGGAAATCAGGACAAAACTAGAAAAAACGTCTGATAGCTGGGTCAGCAGTGTTTCCAAAGTTTCCTGTGTTAAGTGTTGGTTGCCAGCCTGAGGGCTACGGTGGGAGTGGAATCCTTAGGAGGTGGGGCCTCATGGGAAGAAGTGAGGTCATTGTGGGTGTGGCCTTGAAGGAGCTATTCTGACAGATGCCTCCCTCCCTCTCTTTGCTTCCCAGCAGCCCTGAGGTGAGAAACCCTACCCCATCAATACTCCCCTTGGTGCTCTGCATCACCACAGGCTCCACGTGTGGGGGTGGGGGTCATGTGACTAGGAACTGAAACCTCTGAAACTGTGAGCCAAAATGAATCTTTCCTCATAAGTTGATCATCGCAAGTACTTTTTCACAGGAATAGAAAGCTGACTAACTGAACTGAAAAACATCTGCTCCGGTAAGAAGCCACATAGCCTCAGGATTAGAAGCAGGAGCACTGCAGCAGCCTTCACTCTGCCTGGCCTTGGACAAGGTGTTGAGCTTCGTGGCTGCTTCTCTGTAAAGGGTCAGCAGCGGCACTCTATGCAGGACAGAGGTGTTACGGAGATTAACTGAGAGCACGCGTGCTAAAATGAGTAGGAAAGTGTCTCTGAGAGTAGGAAGCTATAATCAACAATTGCCAAGGTTCTGAAGGAATTCCATCTGTTTATACCATATTGGCCAACAGAGAATATTATTTCTAGTCCCCCTAGAAATAAAAAATTCTTTATATAGTTTCAGCTGTACAGCCCTTGAGATATACTAGCTCTTTAGGAGAGGTTTGAACCCACTATCTAATAATAAAGTGCAATAGATAAATAGAATTATTATATGCAGGCACTAAGATTGAGAACAATGAAGACGTTAAGGTTCTTTATTAAAAATTTAAATTTAAAAAGTATAGTGGAACATACATAATAATTTTACCATTTTAGCTCCTCCCCCTCCCTTTCCCTAGGAGTGACCAGGGCCTCATGCATGCTGGGCAAGTGCTCTACCTCTGAGCTACACCTCCAGTGCTGTTTTGACCATTTTTATGTGTGGTTCAGTGGTGGTAAGAACACTAAGGTTGTATAACTATCACCACTATCCATCCCCAGAATGTTTTCACTGTCCTAAGCTATAACTCACCATCCATTAAATAATAACTCCCTGGTCTCTGTTCTCCTTAGCTCCCTGCAGCCACTATTCTACTGCCTGTCTCTATGTATTTGATTATTCTGGGTACCTCAGACAAGTGGGACCATACAATGTCTGTCATTTTGTGACTGGCTTATTTCACTTAGAACAGAATCCTCAAGGTTTACCAAGGAGCAGCGTGTGTCAGAATTTCTTTACTATTTATTTAGTACATATTTGCAGTTCATGCATCTTTACTTTTTTTTCTGGTATCAGGGAACAAACTCAGGACCTTGCACTTACAAGGCAGGTATGGTGCCACCAAGCTAAATCCCCGGCCTGCATCTTTACTTTTTTTTTTTGGTACCGGGTTTGGTACTGGGGATTGAACTTGGGTCCTTTGTCTTGTGAGGCAGGCTGCTGCATCTTTACATTTTAAAGCTTTGGTTTTTTTGAGACAGGGTCTCACTACCTTGAACTCACTATGTAGCCCAGGCTGGCCTCTAACTCACTGTGATCCTCCTGCCTCAGCCTCCCAAGTCACCATGCCTGGCTCCTATTTTTAATTTTTTTTTCCTCATTGAGTGTATTGGTACATTTTAGGTGTACAGTACAGTTACATTCATTATTGGGATCTTGTACCTCTACATGACAGGTCTGGGTTCTCATTTTCTCCCCTTGTCCCTGCCCTCCCTTCACTCCCTCCTCCCCTCCCCATTTATAAACATTTTATTTCCATTTTTTCATTTTCTCCTATTTTTTCCTTTCCCTTATTCTTATTTTATTTTATTTTTTTGTTTGTTTGTTTGTTTTTTGTTTTTTGAGACAGGGTCTCACTATGCAGTGAGACTGGCCTGGAACTCACTATGTAGCTCAGGCTAGTCTCGAACTCCAGCAATCCTCCTGCCTCAGCCTCCCAAGTGCTGAGATTACAAGTATGCGCCACCATGCCTGGCCCTATTTTAATTTTTAATGAGCACTGAACTGCTGTAAAATTCTTTAAGGCAAGGATCACATCTCCACCTCTCATTTTCTACAGCTTAATATTGTATACAGTATTTCCTATCAAAATATTTTAATATTCGTGCTGAATGAATCTTTTCTTGAGTGAATTATAGAAGACCTTGTTTGGATTAGAAAAAGTGTATGAGTGGGCATAGTCTGTTTATCTTTTTTTTTTGGTGCCAGGGATTGAACTCGGGTTCTTGTGCTTGCAAGGCAGGTGGCGGAATTACTGAGCTAAATTTCCAGCCCATATCTTGAACATGTCTACACCAAATTCACTAAGACAGAAGGAACACTCAAATAGACAATATTATTGACAATAAGGTAAACTGGAACTATAATTTTTCTGGGAAATATTTAAGTGGCATCATTCCAAACTGAATTCAGTACAAAGGGGTCTTCTTTTGCTTCTACATAAGGCATATAGAATAGTTTTGGTGACTGAAAGTGTGCTTTTCTAGAGCAGATTGGGGTTTGGAAGGAGGAATATAAAAAGAGAAAGAATATAACAGGAGAGAAGTCAAGGATTAAATGCACCTAAATAATTAGACACAGCAATTAGGGAATATAGAGCCATCCAAAGGGAAGAGATTTGGGGAAGTAAAATGAAAAAAGCTCTTAGTATTGAAATTAGATATGGTAATAGGCAATTTAGGTTTGGAGTTGTTTGGGAATCTTGAAGTCTTAATTTACATGGGTTGATCTCACACTGAAAAAGTACATAATCACTACTGAGACAATGGATCATTGTTGGAATCCAATAAGTAAATGGTTTTGCTTTTCATAAGTGTTTTTATGTGAATTTATTCTCTAACTGCATCCTGGGTTTGTGAAGCTAGTCTGAAAGGGAAATGATTACATCCTAGGCAAGTCAGAATGTCTTTTTATATTGTGACCGCTGTTACCATAAAAGATCCCCAGTGAATATGTGCCATTTCGCTTTCCTTCCATCTCAAACTTGCTGCAAGTAGCTGACAGGCAAATTTGGTTGGAGGTAACGTACCCCATCAATAAAGAAGAGATTTTCAGCAAAACATCAGGCATTGTGGAGAAGAAAAAAGTCATGTGCCACCTAATAACTTCTAGGGACACAAGGAAGCAAAAAGTAGAAAGTGTGAGAGGACCCTTTGGAAAGGGATTGGAATTCCCTCATTATGGTTTCTCCTATAATTTTGAAAAGAAATAAACACAAAGGTAAACGTTGGATTTGATATATTTAACACACATTCAGAACAGCTCAGGTCACATGATGCTGCACTAGCGCGATAGCTAATGTCACAAAAACAGACGCCTCTCCAGTCGTAATGATATGTGAATTATCTAAGGGCATTTTAAAAAGGCAGATTCTGACTTTTTAGTCTGGATTGGGTCCCACAAGTTTTTATTTCCAACACACTTTCTTGTGATGGCTGCAATGGTAGAGAGATCAACTTAATCTATCTAATCTTCGGAATCATTATCATATACATCATGTAAAAGGTGTAGCCGAAACTAAATGAACATTTTCTCTCTCACCATGCATCAATGTCAGTCTTAGCTATATGGAAATCTGAGGATGTGTGGCAAATTTGCTGTAAGGCCTGGTAGGCAGGAACCTTCTTCTGCTTCTGCTCCTCAGAGAGCCTTGCTCTTTGGAGTGACTCTTCTAAGTTTTCTAACTCCTTTTCTGATGCCTCTTCCGTCTCTCCCCTTTGGGGTGCTCTCTGTTCTTGCATGGAGAGCTCTGGGACTTGTATCTATTGGACCCTAATTCCAGGCTCCATTTCCAGGAAGGTGGCCTGGTGAGCAGATTGCTTCTGAGCATTTCCAAGGTATTTCTTCGCAAGATAATGTGAAACTGAACTTCCAGAGTGAGGGTGACATGTTGATTTCAAACAATCCTCATTCGCGTTGGACATGGGTCCAATTCAGGGCTTTAGGCTAAGATTTGCTGTCAAAGGCACATGGGCATATCCATTCATCTACTGTCATTACCTGTGTTCTGGGGACAGTGCCACTTCTGATGTATAACATCTGAGAACTACAGGGATGTATTAGATGTCCCCATGCCCCTTGCCACCTGCACTGAGGGTCATGTATCCCCTCTATTGGCTCTATACCATGGCCCAGCAGTTGCTTGGGAATGCCTGCATCTATCTCTTGTGAAGGCTTTGAAGATTATTGCTCCACCACACACTGGATCATTCAGGCTAGTTACACTTTCCTAGATGAGGGACAGCATGCCTTGCACAAATGGGTCTGCTCATTTGTTTCTGCCTAGAATCCCTTCCCCTGCAGAAGGTTGTACGTGGGAGGCAGGGAAGAGTCAACCTAGAAGACATCAATTCCAGGAATGTAATGTTTGAGGTTTAAAGAATTCAGGTCAAGACATAGTTGTAAGAGGGCTGGGGATTTAGCTCAGTGGCTCTGGCGCCTGCCTTGCAAGCGCAAGGACCCAAGTTATCACTTGCGTTTCCCTGTAGTATACCTTGGGTAAGTCTTAAATTTGTGGTTTTCTTCAAAACATGCAGCAACAATCTGAGTGATTGGAAGCTGGTATTCACGGGTGGCACAATGGGTGATTCAGTGCCCACAGTATATTAAACACATAATAGTAGGGTTGCAGCAAGTAGAAGATTCCTATCATTTCAATACAAACATGTCACAAAGAGCCGTAGTATTTATCTAATAATAAAACAAAGAAATTATTCCTGGACCAAACAAGAAGAGACCTTTATATTTCAAGATGACCCTTGCATATCAAGATGACCCTTGCATATCAAGAAGGACCTTCACATGAACTGACTAAACAATAAACAAATATTCTCACTGTTCTAAATCTCCATCAAAAAAAATCACAACGTTAGGGAAGTGGGAGGGCTGGGAGAAAGGAAAGAAGGGAATGGGATTAACATGAGAAAATGAAAAACAATGGAAACAAAGTCTTTGTAAATAGAGAGGGGTGGAGGGGTGGAAGTGAGGGCAGTGGAATGGGGAAAAATAAGAACCAAGATAGATTATATAAAGGTACAAATTTCCAAAGATGAATGCCATTATATTGTATACTTTAGGTGTACCAATAAAATAAAAATTTAAAAATCACAATATAATATACACATGGACCTATGAACTTTATGATACACATAAATTCAAAGTGTATAGAAAGGAGTCCTCCAAAAACATTTTTCTGAGGTCTGTAGATCTTATTGGAGCCCTAGCCCTGGGATTTTGGTGGAGCCCTGGCCCTTGGGGAGAATTATGAGATGAAGATTGTCATAGTAAAACATTAAAAAACTCATCTGGAATTTATAGGAATAAGTCTACAAACACACACACACACAAAACTGGGCAAAAGAGCTAAGTATTGTGCTTGCAGGCATTTCTGTGAGCTCTCATGAAAGATGAAAACAAAGATGAACTAAAACAGGAAGTTGGGGCTGGAGAGGAGGCTCATTGGTACAGTACTTGCTTGTTATTGTGGGCAATTGCCCGGAATTCAGCCCCCAGAACCAAAACAAACAAATAGAACAGTAACTACAAAAAAACAGAAAGATTTTCTCCACACTTTATATTGGGGTTTATTCTGAGAGGATTATGTTGTTTACGTGTCTATAATTGAATATTTTTTAGTTGTCTGCATTTCAATAGAGTAAAACAAACAAATAAAAAAACCAAACATGTTCAAGGACTTTTAAAATAAAGAACAAGGTGTGCATATATCACTGTGATATGATTCTTTTAATTCTCTTGGAAAGATACCCAGCAGAGGGTTAGCTGGGTCAAATGGAACCTCCAATCCCAGCTTTTTGAGGTATCTCCATATTGATTTCCATAGTGGTCGCACCAGTCTGCACTCCCACCAACAATGGAGAAGGGTTCCTTTCTCCCCACAACCCCACCAACATTTCTTATGGTTTGATTTCTTGATAGCAGCCATTCTTTGTGGGGTGAGGTGGAATCTCAGTGTTGTTTTCATGGGAATATGGATACATATTAAGGATATACTCCTAAGTGAAATAAATAAGTCACACATGTAAAAATATTGAATAGTTTCTCTGGTGTGAACAAACTACAATAGTATATAAGATCCTAATGAGATGATTGACAATGTAAAATAGGAAGAAAAGGGCTAAAGGTGTAGGGAAAGTGGAAAGGGTAGGGGAAAGGTAATAAGGGAAAGAAAAAAATATGAGAAAATGAATAATGAAAATAAAATGTTTGTAAATGGGGAGGGGAGGTGGGGGTGAAGGGAGGGCAGGGACAAGGGGAAAAATGAGAACCAAGACCTGTCATGTAAAGGTACAAGATCCCAATGATGAATGGAAGTGTACTGTATACCTAAAATGTACCAATAAACTCAGTGAGAAAAAAAAAAAAGAACAAGGTGTTGAGATTTCATAATTGGAAAGCTGTGTAAACATTTGGCTCACCAAATTAAGTAAGTAAAATGGCTTATTTACTCCCATGCTGTAAGAAAAACTGAATGTTGAGGCAAAAAAAATTCCTTTCTAATTTGTATATCAAGGAAACAAGGCCAAATTTTCATTTTTCTACAAAAAGAACCAACTGAGAGCAACACCAAAATCTTCCATAAAAATAGAAATCATTACAAATATTTTTGGAAGACAATTTGTCAGTGTCCAAAATTTTAATGATCTTACTGTCTAGCCTAGCATGTCTATATTTAGTAAGCTATTTTATAAAATATTTGCACAAATTTATAAATATGTATAAAAACACATTTATTACTTTTCTACTTGGTTTTCTGAGATACTGTCTTAGTCCACTCTTGATCCTATAACAAAATACCACAGACTATGTTGATTCTAAACAATAGAGATTTATTTCTCACACTTGTCTATTCTTGAAAACAGGAAGATAATCAGTCTTATTTATTGGATTGCTGCTAGTGCCAAAATGTTCTAATATTAGATCGCTGAAAAATGTGGGAGGAAGATTGGAAGAACTGACTCTAAACTTAGATTCACGTCACTAATGCTCAGACACCTCTGGAATATATCATTTCATTTTGGTTTTGTGGCCAACCACTGCTTCAAATTGAACATTCTGTATACGACGTATAGCTGCCAAAGCACGTTCAGGAAGAAACCTACATTAGAGAGAGAGAGGTGGGGGGGAAACTTCAATTGAAAATTTTTGACACCAGAGTCCCCCCCCACACACTTTTTTTTTGAGACAGGGTTTCACCATGTAGTTGAGACTGACCTGGAACTCACTATGTAGCCCAGGCTGGTCTCAAATTCACAGCTATCCTCCTGCCTCAGCCTCCCGAGTGCTGGGATTACAGGGGTGCACCACCACACCTGGCTCTTCTCCCTTAATAGTAATAGTTCAAATTGTACACAAATATAAAGACTGATCCATATCACTCTTCTTACTCTCTCATCTTATTTTAGTAAATTATATACAATCTTATGTCATTGATGATCTAAAACTGGACGTCTGAGCTTATTGCTGAAACTGTCAATTAATCTCAATGCCAAAAGCTCACAAATACAAGAATCCATTCCATACATCTCTGTACCTCTCTTTAAGTATTACTGAATATCTATTATGCATTATGTCAAAAAATAAACTAGAGTGCTAAAAAGAAAAGCTACTGTCTGCAGGGAACTTATTATTTTTCTTTTTTCTTTTTTGGTCCTAGGAATTGAACTCAGGGCCTCATGTTTGCCAGGCAGGTGCTGCATTGCTGAGCTGCATCCCTGGCCCAAGAAATCTATTATTTAGCTGAATGGCTAGCTTTAAATGGTTATTGAAAAATATCCAGCGGAATGGTGAGGAGGATTAACATGGGCTAGAAAAATGGTGGAAAGCTTGAAAAGGACAATTGGCTGCTCAAGGGCAGAAAATGAAAGAAGAGTGCGAATGAATGTAAGAAGGCAGAAATAATGTGTCTTGTGAGGAAGTCATGGTGAAAACCACTGCGATATTGCTTACTAACGCAAGGTTTACTTCTCTGTCTTGGGGTAAGGGGCTGGAAGATGGGCAGGTGAGAAGAGTGGCAGGGAAGATGCGGCTGAGAGATGGCCAAGGGAGACAAGAGAGCTTGTGTGGGCCTTTTAACTACTCAAAGAAAGAAACCTCCAACCGCTGCTCGTGCAATGATATCTCCCTGTAATAGGAGTCAAGTGCAAAGGAGATTAATGAGATACTTTTTGTTTCTGAACAACAAAATATGATAGCTTCCCCAAAATGCTTGATTTTGAGACCCCCACAGGGGTACTGTTCTCCAACTCTATTAGAATAAGTATGTTTATGATGTTGTTTATGGGCCTTGTCTGCTATTTTAGAATTTTTCAACATTAATATGACCAGTTTGAGTCCTGTAGGAAATAAGATTCATGGGATTCTTACTGTTTTGGGGCTCAGGGGCCTGGGAGAATAGAGGGAGATACGGAATGGTAAGATTCTTGGACTATAAAAGAAATGGTATAATATCATTGAAATTGTACTATAATAAGTTAAAATGCATAGTATGAACTCTAAGTAACTAAAATAAAACCTAGCTAAGAAGACAAAGTGGAAATATGAAAATATTCAGTCAGCCAAAAAAGGAAGTAGGAAAAAAAAAAAAACAGAGGAGACGGGACAAATAGAAGACAAATAACAAGATGATATTTTTAAATCTAAGTGTATTATAATCACATTAAACATACTTGGTCTAACTACTTCAATTAAAGGGCAGCGATTGTCAAATTGGATTTAAAAACCCAGCGGCCAGGGATTTAGCTCATTGGTGCTGTGGCCTGCCTCACAAGCACAAGGTCCTGAGTTTGATCCCCGGTACCAAAAATCAAAAACAAAAATAACAACCCCCCCACAAAACAAAAACACACACACAACTATATACTGCCTACAAAAAGAGTGCAGTGCGAATACAGTGTATGGGAACAATGAACTAAAAGTAAAAGCACGGATCAAAAAATGAGATACAATTAATCTAAAGTTGGATTGGTAATATTAATATCAGACAAAGGAAGTTTCAAAGTAAAGAATATTACTAGGGATCAGCAAAATGATTTTAAAATGACAAAGTAGTCTGTTAATCACATAAAACCTATATTTGTTTACATATTGCCAGAGCATCTAAATACATGAAGCAAGAACTGACAGAAATGCAGAGACAAATAGACAACTTCATAATTATAGTTGGAGACTCCCAAGATATTATATCATAAATAATTGATAGAACAAGTAGACAAAAAAAATGAGTAATGATATTGAAAAGCTGAACCATTCTGTCAACTGATTTGACCTAATTGACATGTAAGGGACACTTGATAATAGTAGAATATTCATTCTTTTCAGGGGCCTGTAGAGCACTTACCAAGACAGAAGCATGTCTCAATAAATTTAAAATATTTGTCACATAGTGACTTAAGTTAGAAACAAAAATGGAAAGATCTCTAGAAAATACCCAAATATTTAGAAATGAAAAGACATACTTCTAAACAGCCCATGATACAAAAAGGAAATTAGAAAATATTCTGAACAGAATGCACATGAAAACACAAGATGTTGAGAGTTTTGGGACAGAAACAAAGCGGTATTGTGTTGGCCACTCTTCTCTCGTTGCTGAGACAAAATACCTGACACCCAAAGTTAAAGGTGGAAGGGTTTATTTGCTCACAGTTTGTAGAGGTTTCAGTCCCAAAATCTGCTGCCCCCAAGGAAGCGATGGCAAACAGATATTGAAGGGAGAAAAAACATGGCACGCACAAGTAAAAAAGGGCCTTAATACTATCTTTCTGTCCCATTTATCCCATCCAGACTACAGGAATTAGGGCAGTGCCAAACCAGACACTCACACGTAGTGGTTTAGTGATCACACACCCTTAACCCCAGCATCACACATTCCAGATTCAGCTGCCTCTGAAAAAGATTGCGTGAGGCTTTGGGGGGACGTATAGACACAAGCCACAACAAGTACACCGAGGGAACTTAATAGCAATGAATGCCTGTTTTTGAAAAAATTGATATACATATAGTAGGCTATTATTCAGACTCAGGACACTCTGCAGCACACAATAAATGGATGAACCTTGAGGTCATTAAGCTAAGTGATACAAGCTAGTCACTGAAAGATTACATATGATTTCACTGTGTGAGGGACCTAAAATAGTCAAATTCGCAGAATCAAAGAGTGGACTGGGGGTTTCCAGAGGCTGAAGGAAGGAGACATAGAGAAAGACTAATCAATGGGCCCAGAGGTTTGGTCAAGCAAGTCAAATAAGCCCTAGAGATCTGGAATACACCACTGTAGCTATAGTCAAAAATATGTCAGGTACATTCAAAATTGTGCTCGGATGGGAGATCTCATATTGCACCCTTAGCACAGTAAAATAAAATAACAAGTATCTCAATAAATACCTTCCACATGAAGAAACTAGCAGAAGAACAGCGAATGAAATGCAAAGAAGGCAGAAGAAAATTATACAAATTAGAGGAAAAAAATCAATTAAATAGAACACAAAATTAGAAGGAAAAAAATCAGACAAACACCAGTTTTCTGAAGAAACCAATAAAATAGACCTCTCTCTAGAGTCACAAATGATCAATTTCACAATGAAAAAATTCTAAAGATTAGGACTCCGGGTTGTCAGTGCTCTCTCAGTTGCTGCTGCAGAATTGTTTCCAAGAGATATAGGCAGCCCACTAGGATCTGAAAATGCTGAAGCCAGTGAATGTCTCGGTCACCACCACAGATGTGGAGCTAGAGTTTGCCATGAAGTCCAGTACCACAGGAAAGCAGCTTTTTGATCAGATGGTTAAGACTTCTGGCCTCTGAGAAGCACGGTAGTTTGGGCTCCAGTATGTGGACAATAAAGGATTTTCTGCCTGGCTGGAACTTGTTAAATTTTGTCTGCCTAGGAGGTCAGGAAAGAGAACTCCCTCCAGTTCAAGTTCCGGGCCAAGTTCTACCCTGAAGACATCTCTGAGGAGCTCATCCAGGACATCATGCAAAAGCTGTTCCTCCTCTGGGTGAAGGAGGGCATCCTTAGTGATGAGATCTACTGTCCTCCCAACAGTGGTGCTCCTGGGCTCCTACACTTTGCAGGCCAAGTTCAGAGACTACAACAAGGAAGGGCACAAGTCCAGGCATCTCAGCTCTGAGTGGCTGATCTCACCGAGAGTCATGGACCAGCGCACACTCACAAGGATCCAGTGGGAGGACCAAATCCGAGTTTCGCAAGGGAAGCGCTGTGGGATGCTCAAAGATAGTGCTGTGCTGGAATATCCTGAAGATTGCTCAGGACCTGGAGTTGTATGGAATCAATTATTTTGATTGTCTTCCAAATAAGGAAGGAACGGACCTTTGTCTTGGTGCCCTTAGACTAAATATTTATGGGAAGGATGGTAACTTGATTCCAGAAAGTGGCTTTCCTTGGATGAAGTCAGGAACACCTCTCTCAATGACAAAAAGTTTCTCATTAAGAGAAACTGCGTGGGGAAGGAGGAGCTGTGCATGTGCCAACACCAGGAAGCCCAACACCATTGAGGTGCAGCAGATGAAGGCCCAGGACAGGAGAAGAAGCAGCTGGAGACTGGGCAGACAAGAGAGACTGATGAGAGGGAGAAGGAGGAGCTGATGCTACAGCTGCAGGATGAAGAGAAGACCAAGAAAATGCTCCAACCAGATCCAGAGAGGAGAATGAGAGGAAGCGAGCCAGGGAGTAGATCAGTGCGGGCCAAGGAGGAGCTGGAGAGACAGGCTGCGGAGCCCTCAGAGCACACAGCCAAGATCACCCTCCTGGAGGCGTGAGGAGGACGAGGTGGAAGAGGGGCAGCACAGGGAACAAAGAAGCCCAGGGCGACCTGGTGAAGACAGGAGGAGCTGCACCTGGTGATGACGGCCTGGCCAGCCCTGCCCCCACCCACCATGTGTGAACCTGTGCGTCACCAGTGCGGGAGAGCCTGCCGGAGGAGGGTGTGGAGCCCATGGGCCACAGTGCCGAGCTGTGCAGCAAGAGTATCCTGCACGAATGCAACAAGAAGAAGCCCATCACTGAGGCCGAGAAGCAGGAGAAAGTGCAGCGGCAGCTGCTGATTCTGAGCACCGAGTTGTCCCAGGCCAGAGACGAGAACAAGAGGACCCACAAGGACATCATCCACAGCGAGAACATGAGACAAGGCCAGGACAAGTACAAGTGCCAGATCTGACAGGGCAACACCGAGCAGTGCACTGAGTCTGAGGCCATGTAGAGGCCAGTGCAGAGGGTGCCTGGGGGTGGGACCCTGCTGGAGGGTCTGGGCAGCCTTGGTGCACTGGCTCTTCAGTGCTCTAAACCTAGAAACCCCTCACCGTGTTCAGAAACTGAAAGAGCAGTTACCTGGTGGAAGTACTCTGGGCCAGGGGCCACCATGGTTATTTTCCCCAGCTGTATCATTGTGCCAAACAGGCCTGATTTTTATAATTATCAAATTGCTTCCTGTTGTATGCCTGGAGCAGAACTGATAGAATTAAGGACCGATGCCAGTAAAATCCAAGTACAAACTTTACCCTAGCCTGTGTGATGCAGGGTGCAGTATCATTAAAGAAACGACATTGTGACTTACATCTGAACCATTCTTCTACTTTTGAAATGAGCTTACGCTGATCAATTTGTTCTTGATTTCTATTAAGGACTCATCTCTGTATATTTATGTGTTTTGAGGGTTGAAAAAAAATAAACTAAAACCCTCTTCCACACGCAATGATTTCCTTCTTCCAGCCTGTACAGCTGGCAGAAATGTGCCATGGTCATTTGAGATGCATGGGCAGGAGGAGTCTCCAATAAGCTTCCGTTTTGTTTTGCTTTGCTTAAACAGAAGAATACATTGTTGGACGTATGCCTAACTAATAATCAGCAACAGAGTATACGCAAGTGATAACATGGGTTTGCATCATTAGTTTTTAAAAAAGGAAAGTTTGGTTTTGTGCATTTTGTTTACAGAATAAAAGAATTATGTGTTAAAAACCAAAACAAAAAAGATATAAAGGACAGTAAGATAATGTTATGCACAATTTTATGCCACCATATTTGACAGTTTAAATGAAATAGGAAGATTCCTTGAAAGACACTAGAAATAAACAAATTGTCTGAATATCCCCTTGGCAATCAAGGAAATTAAATTTGTAACGAAAAATTTTCCCCTTGAGAAAATCATAAGCCCAGTGGCTTTGCTGGTGAGTTCTATCAAACATTTAAGGAAGCTGGCATGGTGGTGCACCCTGCAATCCTAGCTACTTGGGAGGTGGACGCAGAAGGGGGGCAAGGTTAAGGCCATCCTGGTCAGCTTAGCAAGACCCTTTCTAAATAAATACATAATAAATGGGCTGTAGCTATTGCTCAGAACTCTTTGGCTGTCTGGGTTCAAGCTGCACTACTGCAAAAATAAAAAATTATTTGAAGATAAAATAATAGCAATCCTACATAAACTCTTCCAGAGGAGGGAATATTCTCCAGTTCATTCTGTGATGTCAGTGTTACTTGGATAAAAAGTTAGACAAAGCTATTATAATGCTAGCTTGGTTTATCCTTTACAATGAATTAGTGTAATCCACACTCTTTTTTTTTTTTGATACAGAGTCTCACTATGTAGTTCAGGCTGGCCTTATACTCACTATGCAGCCCACACAAGCCTTGAGCTCATGGTGGTCCTCTTGCCTCAGCCTCCCGAGTCCTGGGTTACAGGTGTATGCCACCACACTCAGCCCCACAATATTAATAAACTTAAGATAGAAAGACTGTACAATCTTCTCCAATAGTTCAGAGAAAGTATTTGGCTAAATCTATACTCACTTGATTGAAAGAAACTCTCATTGAGGCAGTAATAGAAGGGAAATTCCTTAGCCTGATAAAGGGTTTCTGTGAAGTTCTACAGCTAACATTATAGTTACTAGTGAAGAAGATAATTTTTGTCTTGAGGATGCAGATACAACACCAGGTAACTTCAACCATGTAATTGCTGAGAAAGGGGCCAAAACACATGCTAGAGAAAAGACAGTCTCTTTAACAGACAGCTGTGGGAAAATTGGTTACACACACACAGAAGATTGAATCTAGACCCCTATTTCCCAACTTGTATTAAAATCAAATTAAAACGGATCAATCTGCTGGAAGATAAATTAGGAAAAACTTGTGAGGACATAGGCATAGGCAAGGATTTCTGAACAGAGTCCCAATTGCACAAGAAATAACACAAAGAATTAAGAAGTGAGATCACATCAAATTAAAAGCCTCTGTACAGCAAAGGAAATACTCAGAGTGAAGAGACAACCTACAGAACGGAGGACAAATTGTGAGCTGCTCCTTGGATAGGTTATTATCTAGAATATATAAAGAATTCATACAAGTCAGACTCCCCCAGTAAAAGACCCAATCAAAAAATGGGCATCTGAAATGAATAGATACTTCTCAAAGAAGAAGTACAAAGGGCCAAATAAATACATAAAAAAAATGTTCAACATCTTTGGCCATTAGAGAAATGCAAATTAAAACAAGACTGGAAATCCATCTTAGTCCAGAAAGAATGGCAAACATCAGAAATTTAAAAAGCAAAACAAATGTTTGGAGATTTGTCGGGAAAGAGGAACCCTTCTACATTGTTGGTGGGGATATAAACTAGTATGGGAAGTAAAAAAAGGGGAAGGGCAAGTAAAAGGGATCAAGATACAATATGTAAAAGTACCAATTGTACATGATGAGTGCATTTATTACGCATCACAAACACATATCAGTAACAATTTTAAAGCCATTAGCAACAGCATCAAAACTATGATATATTTTGGGATAAATTTGATGAATGGTGTGTAAGACTTCAACACAAAACACTGCCAAAAGATTTCTAAGAAAATTTAAAAAGGGAGAGATATAATATGTTCTGGGTCTGGATGAGTCACTGTTGTTAGTACTATGTCACTTTTCAGATTCAATGCAGTCTCAACCCAAATGCCAGCAGGCTTTTAAAAAATTGAACTTTTATGAATTACTTCGCTATATGATAGTCTATTTAACTATTTTTCCTTCAGTTTGAACAGTCTTCAGCAAAGATTGGACAGAGATCTAGACTGAGTGGAAAAAAAGGAATCATTTCCCTTTCTTTAGAAGGAGGCAACAACAGAAGAAATGTCACCATGCACCCCTGCCATGGAAGGTTTCCATAGCAACCTCCACAGCTGTCCACAATAATAACTCTGTTCACATTTTAGCATTATAGGTATTCTGTGCTGTACTTACTTCTCCAACAGTAGAGAAATGTTGAGATACGATGGAACAAAAATCATTTTCTTATTGGTAAGTATCCCATCTATCAGACTTCTTACGACTTCATCTGTCTCTAATACAGGCCACAGTCTGTAATTATAAAGAAAAAACTTATTTCTAGTTTAAAATTTTTATTCTTTTTTTGGGTGCTGGGGAGCAACCTACCTGTTCACCATATTTAGAATTAAAGTTTTCCTGGCTACCCCCTTCGTTCCGCTACACACTATGGTGATGTTTCATCATTACAATTCTATACTTTTATGTCTGGTAGGAGTGTTTCTTAGCTTACCCAGTAAAAATATCAAAATAGTGGAGAGGCATAAGATGGCAGTAATAGAGGACCCAGAGAACAGAGAGGAGTGGGTAGCATTAATCACGGGTGGGAAGGGAACACTTCATATCTCAAGGCCTGTTGGGTGTGCGAAGATATTGTACAGCTAAGTGTACTTCCCTTTCTGTGGACTTTTTCCATACAGCTTGTTATGAGGGCATTTTGTACTTGAGATTAGCCTCTGACTTGCCTGCCCACAGTTTAATGAGAATTTGAGATTTGCACGAGTTTTACATTAGAACAGGAGGTGTGACCTTTCCTCTCTAAAGACTGTCTCGAGAGAAACACTCATAACCACAAGTGCATATAGAATTGCCGAACAGTGCAAGATGATGACAGAAAATTAAAGTGTAAATGGTTTTAAAGTGTGGTGCTGAAGTTAAGATGTCTAGCTGTGTGCTGAAGTGGGTAGAGGAGTTAGGTAACCAGTGAAGGTTCAAACTTCACTCCCTGAGATATTCTGTGACTTACTGTAGGTTATTATGCAGCTGAATTTACCATGGCATTGAACGGCAAGCCAACAAAGAGTAATACAAACCAATATTTTTCTAAATTATTGGGTTCTTTCTTTTCTCTTACTAATACTACTCACTTGACCTCTTCAACCCAGCCTTAGAGCCAAACTGACATTAGCATATCAATATCAGCCCTCCTGGAGGAAATTCAGAATCCAGCAGCCTGGGTGAGAACAGTCCTAAAACTGTAGCTAGCATTGCCTGTGTCTGCCCCTGTGGTTACCCTCAGAAACCCGAGCACTCAGGGTCACTTTATTACCCTTACTTTCCTCATCTACTGCACCTCCTACAAGAGTGGCAGGAACTTGGCAAAGCTCATCAGACACCAAACCTGAGCACTCCTCAGGGGAATTTCTAGTGGGCCTAGTTTCCTACCTGAGAGAATTTGCAAGGGCATCACGGTGTTTACTCACAGTCTTGAACACTTGCTGAGTACCTATGGTCTACGGAAGACTCCAGCGCAGGGAGAGACTCCAGCTACAGCAACCACACCGCTCGGTTTAAGATTCAACAGACTCAAAGGAGGCTGAGTTCGAGAACATTGATTAGCTGTATTTAGAACAAATTTCTGTTTTGCCATAACTGGTTTCTGACTGGCAAGCTTAACGCATGTTGTTAACCTGCAGCAGAATACCCAGGTTGGAGTCTCCTTTTTGAAGCTAATGGCTTAGTTTCACCTTTATGCTTTTCTTCTGTTTCTTTCAGGACAAAATTTTCCTCTCTGATGGCCTCAAATCTTCTCACCACAGACAGAGTTCTTGCAGAAAAGATCTTGACAAATAACCTAGAGACTACTTTTTTTTTGCTCTTCCTATGAACATTTGCATTTTAAGGACAACATGGTGATAGTTATCACTTTCATGTGAGTATGTTCTATAGACCAGTTGTTTTTTAAATGTGTTTCCATACTCACCTGGCGAGCTTGTAAAATAAAACAAAACAAACAAACAAACAAACAAAAACAACACATCGCGTCCCTGAAGCTCACCTCAGCCCTCCCAAGTCAGAATCTCTAAGGCGGAACCTCTGTACATCTGTTTCCAGGAAAGTTTGGAAATGCTAGCCTACCTAATGTTACCATTGTGGCCAGTGCCGTGGATGATATAAAAATGGCAGATTCCCTTGTCTTTCCATACACCGTACTGAAGGAGGGTGAACCGTCAATGGGATATTAAGTGTCATTCGTCTTGGACAGCGATTCTCAGGGTAGAAGATGCTCCATCCGCTTAAAGTCACTGTCCTAATCCTGGTCATTCCTGGCACCAAGGTGTGGGTTGACTCCCCTCCTGGTACAAATAGGTACCAGCTGCCTAATTCATGGGTAGCCAGTCATTCCTGCTAGTCCCTTAGGTGTTTTCCCCTTTTGTTTATTTCCAAGTGAAACTTAAAACTGATGCAATAACATTAATAAGGAAAAAAATTTTTTTTTGTCTTTCCATTTTTTTAGTTGGCATGCCTAAAAAGTTTCTCATACGGTTGTTATAAATTTCTTAAGCTATGCTACCATCTTGACTGGATTTTTTACTTCACCTGGTGCTTGGGTTTTTGGTGACTCCGGTGTTCACAAAAACTGGGCAGAGGCATGAGGTTTTGATACCAGTTTTCCCCAAGGCTTCAAGTTCTACTGTCAGAGCTCTGTGAAATCCAACCGCAGCAAATTTGCTGGAACTGGAAGAGAACTGTGTACTTGTGATTTTTCTGAGAGGATAAAGGGCCACTCATTTTCATTTACATTTTGTTGTATGACTAAGCAGAATTCTAATTGTACCTAATTTCTTCTGGGGAGCAGGGGATTGACATCAAGGGCTTTGTGACTGACGTGTGTTCTAACCCTGAGCGACACTCCCAGCACAACCTGCTGTTTGTCACTTGGTGGGTAACTTGGTTGGGAACCAGGGAACTATGGAGTGCATTGTGTGCAAGTCTGGCTTATTGTCTACATTTAAATCTTGATTCTGCCTTTTGTTTTGCATCTTTGGGCAAGATCTACAATGACCTTGTACCTCTCTCTCTCTCTCTCTCTCTCTCTCTCTCTCTCT